>NC_064619.1:734048291-734283291 GCF_023898315.1 Schistocerca nitens
ATTAGTTACAAATGAAAATGGGAAGAAAACCTAATAAACGTAAACATCTGAATTCCGATAATGTCAGTATACAAGTGTGACAGAAAAAATACATTGTTACCATGTTGTCAGAAACAAAGGTGCAAGCTGTTAATTACCGACAAATTTCAATGCCAGAATAAATCACAACTCTAAATCTCCAGATGCATATACAACTCTATGTACGATGTAAAAATGGCAGAGCCATCTATACCACATATCCTCCATACATACTCATATACTTCTCTACAGATAACTGTAATACAAGACCCTCTCGACACTCACACTGCACATATCAAACCATTTACATTAACACTACATGAAGAATGAAGAAAGAAGATTTGTCTCATGGAGATATATGTCTCTACAAAACACTATATATGCTATACAACAAACCCACACACACAAACAGATCCGTACACAATGTTACATCACTCTACATGTGAAACTATAAACAGAAATACACTCATATTACATACTTCTCAGACAAATGACATGAAGAATCAAGAGAGAAGAGAACCGCACATGAAGAAATATGTCTCCAAAGTATAACCTTAATATTATTCATCAAACACACTTCAATTATCTCAACTTGACACAGGCACAACAACAAATTGAATTCAGACAACAGATCTCTCTTACACAGTATTTACACAATACAAAATTAAAAATACCAAAAATGAAAGTACATGAAGAATCAAGAAATAAGATTGCCAAACATGAAGAGAGAAGATGAACTTCCACAAACATCGACTCTATACAACACAATCAAACTTCCTAATACATTTCAGTACACTGACATAAAACTTGCAATGGAGGATATGTGACGGTCACTGAGACCTACAAAGCCATTAACTGCATCTTAAAATTGATACTTGAATTTATCTCGAGAGAAACTGACATATGCAATGCGTACTGTGATGAATACAATAAATAAATGAAACAGGTGAAAAGATAATACCAAAAAAACATGACTAATGTAGCGCACTATACGCTAAGTTCATGGATGGATTAAAGTATCGGACACCTCGGCATTGAAACGGATTACCATTTATGATGTACACAATTCTGGCATGTATTAGTTACAAATGAAAATGGGAAAAACACTTAATAAACCTAAACATCTGAATTCCTATTATGTCAGTATACAAGTGTGACAGAAACTCTCTATGTGTAAAAAATTCATTGTTACCATGTTGTCAGAAACAAATGAAGCAAGCTGCTAATAATCGACAATTTTCAATGACAGAATAAATCACAACTCTAAATCTCCAGATGCATATAGAACTCTATGTACGATGTAAAGATGGCAGAACCATCTATACCACATATCCTCCATACATACTCATATACTTCTCTGTAGATAACTGTAATACAACACCCTTTCGACACTCACACTCCACATATCAAACCATTTACATTACCACTACATGAAGAATGAGGAAAGAAGATTTTGTCTCATGGAGAAATATGTCCACAAAACACTATACATCCTACACAACAAACCCACTCACACAAACAGATCCGAACACAAAGTTACATCACTCTACATATGAATCTATAAACCCAATTACACTCATTATACATATTTCTGAGACAAATGACATGAAGAATCAAGAGAGAAGAGAACCGCACATGAAGAAATATGTCTCCAAAAAACAACATTAATATTATTCATCAAACACACTTCAATTATCTCAACTTGACACAGGCACAACAACACATTAAATTCATACAACAGATCTCTCGTACACAGTATTTACACAATACAAAATTAAAAATACCAAAAATGAAAGTACATGAAGAATCAAGAAATAAGATTGCCAACCATGAAGAGAGAAAATGAACTTCCACAAACAATGACTCTATACATCACAAACAAACTTCCTAATACATTTCAGTATACTGACATAAAACATGCAATGGGGGATATGTGACGGTCACTGAGACCTACAAAGCCATTAGCTGCATCTTAAAATTGATACATATTAGGTGATGACACCTACCACTGAGTGTTCTCTAAATGAACCAACTTGAATTTATCTCGAGAGTAATTGACATATGCATTTGCGTACTGTGATGTATACAATAAATAACTGAAACAGATGAAAAGATATTACCAAAAAAACATGACTAATGTAGCGCACTATATCCTAAGTTCATGGATGGATTAATATATCGGACACCTCGGCATTGAAACGGATTACCATTTATGATTTATACAATTCTGGCATGTATTAGTTACAAACGAAAATATGAAAAAAACTTAATAAACCTAAACATCTGAATTCCTATTATGTCAATATAAAATTGTGAGACAGAAAACTCCCTATGTGTAAAAATACATTGTTACCATGTTGTCAGGAACAAATGTGCAAGCTTTTAATTATCGACAAATTTCAATGACAGAATAATTCACAACTCTAACTCTACAGATGCATAAAGAACTATATGTATGATGTAAAAATGGCAGAACCATCTATACCACATATCCTCCATACATACTCGTATACTTCTCTACAGATAACTGTAATACAACACCTTCTGGACACTCACACTGCACATATCAAACCATTTACATTAACAATACATGAAGAATGAAGAAAGAAGATTTGTCTCATGGAGATATATGTCTCTACAAAACACTATATATGCTATACAACAAACCCACTAACACAAACAGATCTGAACACAATGTTACATCACTCTACATATGAAACTATAAACCCAATTACACTAATTTTACATACTTCTCAGACAAATGACATGAAGAATCAAGAGAGAAGAGAACCGCACATGAAGAAATATGTCTCCAAAATACAACATTAATATTTTTCATTAAACACACTTCAATGATCTCAACTTGACACAGGCACAACAACACATTGAATTCATCTCTCTTACACAGTATTTACACAATACAAAATTAAAAATACCAAAAATGAAAGTACATGAAGAATCAAGAAAGAAGATTTCCAAACATGAAGAGAGAAGGTGAACTTCCACAAACAACGACTCTAAACAACACAAACAAATCAGTACACTGATATAAAACATGCAATGGAGGATGTGTGACGGTCACTGAGACCTACAAAGCCATTAGCTGCACCTTAAAATTGATACATATTAGGTGATGACACACACCACTGAGTGTTCTCTAAATGATCCAACTTGAATTTATCTCGAGAGTAATTGACATATGCAATGCATACAGTGAAGTATACAATAAATAACTGAAACAGATGGAAAGATATTACCAAAAAAACATGACTAATGTAGCGCACTATATGCTAAGTTCATGGATGGATTAAAGTATCGGACACCTCGGCATTGAAACGGATTATCATTTATCAAGTATACAATTCTGGCATGTATTAGTTACAAATGAAAATGGGAAGAAAACCTAATAAACGTAAACATCTGAATTCCGATAATGTCAGTATACAAGTGTGACAGAAAAAATACATTGTTACCATGTTGTCAGAAACAAAGGTGCAAGCTGTTAATTACCGACAAATTTCAATGCCAGAATAAATCACAACTCTAAATCTCCAGATGCATATACAACTCTATGTACGATGTAAAAATGGCAGAACTATCTATACCACATATCCTCCATACATACTCGTATATTTCATTACAGATAACTGTAATACAAGGCCCTCTCGACACTCACACTCCACATATCAAACCATTTACATTAACACTACATGAAGAATGAAGAAAGAAGATTTGTCTCATGGAGATATATGTCTTTACAAAACACTATATATGCTATACAACAAACCCACTAACACAAACAGATCCGAACACAATGTTACATCACTCCACATATGAAACTATAAACCCAATTACACTAATTTTACATACTTCTCAGACAAATGACATGAAGAATCAAGAGAGAAGAGAACCACACATGAAGAAATATGTCTCCAAAATACAACATTATTATTTTTCATTAAACACACTTCAATTATCTCAACTTGACACAGGCACAACAACACACTGAATTCATCTCTCTTACACAGTATTTAAACAATACAAAATTAAAAATACCAAAAATGAAAGTACATGAAGAATCAAGAAAGAAGATTTCCAAACATGAAGAGAGAAGGTGAACTTCCACAAACAATGACTATATACAACACAAAAAAACTTCCTAATACATTTCAGTACACTGACATAAAACATGCAATGGAGGATATGTGACGGTCACTGAGACCTACAAAGCCATTAGCTGCACCTTAAAATTGATACATATTAGTTGATGACACCTACCACTGAGTGTTCTCTAAATGAACCAACTTGAATTTATCTCGAGAGTAATTGACATATGCAATGCATACTATGATGTATACAATAAATAACTGAAACAGATGAAAAGATATTACCAAGAAAACATGACTAATGTTCATGATAGATTTAAGTATCAGTCACCTGGGCAATGAAACGGATTACCATTTATGATGTATACAATTCTGGCATGTGTTAGTTACAAATGAAAATGGGAAAAAAACCTAATAAATGTAAACATCTGAATTCCTATTATGTCAGTATACAAGTGTGACAGAAAACTCTCTATGTGTAAAAAATACATTGTTACCATGTTGTCAGAAACAAAGGTGCAAGCTGTTAATTATCGACAAATTTCAATGACAAAATAAATCACAACTCTAAATCTCCAGATGCATATAGAACTCTATGTACGATGTAAAAATGGCAGAACCATCTATACCACATATCCTCCATACATACTCGTATACTTCTCTACAGATAACTGTAATACAAAACCCTCTCGACACTCACACTCCACATATCAAACCATTTACATTAACACTACATGAAGAATGAAGAAAGAAGATTTGTCTCATGGAGATATATGTCTTTGCAAAACACTATATATGCTATACAACAAACCCACTAACACAAACAGATCCGAACACAATGTTACATCACTCTACATATGAAACTATAAACCCAATTACACTAATTTTACATACTTCTCAGACAAATGACATGAAGAATCAAGAGAGAAGAGAACCACACTTGAAGAAATATGTCTCCAAAATATAACATTAATATTATTCATCAATCACACTTCAATTATTTCAACTTGACACAGGCACAACAACACATTGATTTCAGACAACAGATCTCTCTTACACAGTATTTACACAATACAAAATTGAAAATACCAAAAATGGAAGTACATGAAGAATCAAGAAAGAAGATTTCCAAACATGAAGAGAGAAGATGAACTTCCACAAACAATGACTATATACAACACAAACAAACTTCCTAATACATTTCAGTACACTGACATAAAACATGCAATGGAGGATATGTGACGGTCACTGAGACCTACAAAGCCATTAGCTGCACCTTAAAATTGATACATATTAGGTGATGACACCTACCACTGAGTGTTCTCTAAATGAACCAACTTGAATTTATCTCGAGAGTAATGGACATATGCAATGCGTACTATGATGTATACAATAAATAACTGAAACAGATGAAAAGATATTACCAAGAAAACATGACTAATGTTCATGATAGATTTAAGTATCAGTCACCTGGGCAATGAAAAGGATTACCATTTATGATGTATACAATTCTGGCATGTGTTAGTTACAAATGAAAATGGGAAAAAAACCTAATAAATGTAAACATCTGAATTCCTATTATGTCAGTATACAAGTATGACAGAAAACTCTCTATGTGTAAAAAATTCATTGTTACCATGTTGTCAGAAACAAATGTGCAAGCTGCTAATAATTGACAAATTTCAATGCCAGAATAAATCACAACTCTAAATCTCCAGATGCATATAGAACTCTATGTACGATGTAAAAATGGCAGAGCCACCTATACCACATATCCTCCATACATACCCATATACTTCTCTACAGATAACATTATACAAGACCCTCTCGACACTCACACTCCACATATCAAACCATTTACATTAACACTACATGAAGAATGAAGAAAGAAGATTTGTCTCATGGAGATATATGTCTTTACAAAACACTATATATGCTATACAACAAACCCACTAACACAAACAGATCCGAACACAATGTTACATCACTCTACATATGAAACTATAAACCCAATTACACTAATTTTACATACTTCTCAGACAAATGACATGAAGAATCAAGAGAGAAGAGAACCACACGTGAAGAAATATGTCTCCAAAATATAACATTAACATTATTCATCAATCACACTTCAATTATTTCAACTTGACACAGGCACAACAACACATTGATTTCAGACAACAGATCTCTCTTACACAGTATTCACACAATACAAAATTGAAAATACCAAAAATGGAAGTACATGAAGAATCAAGAAAGAAGATTTCCAAACATGAAGAGAGAAGATGAACTTCCACAAACAATGACTATGTACAACACAAACAAACTTCCTAATACATTTCAGTACACTGACATAAAACATGCAATGGAGGATATGTGACGGTCACTGAGACCTACAAAGCCATTAGCTGCACCTTAAAATTGATACATATTAGGTGATGACACCTACCACTGAGTGTTCTCTAAATGAACCAACTTGAATTTATCTCGAGAGTAATTGACATATGCAATGCGTACTATGATGTATACAATAAATAACTGAAACAGATGAAAAGATATTACCAAGAAAACATGACTAATGTTCATGATAGATTTAAGTATCAGTCACCTTGGCAATGAAACGGATTACCATTTATGATGTATACAACTCTGACATGTGTTAGTTACAAATGAAAATGGAAAAAAAACCTAATTAACGCAAACATCTGAATTCCTATTATGTCAGTATACAAGTGTGACAGAAAACTCTCTATGTGTAAACAATACATTGTTACCATGTTGTCAGAAACAAATGTGCAAGCTGCTAATAATCGACAAATTTCAATGCCAGAATAAATCACAACTCTAAATCTCCAGATGCATATAGAACTCTATGTACGATGTAAAAATGGCAGAGCCACCTATACCACATATCCTCCATACATACTCATATACTTCTCTACAGATAACTGTAATACAAGAGCTTCTAGACACTCACACTCCACATAAACCATTTACATTAACACTACATGTAGAATGAAGAAAGAAAATTTTGTCTCATGGAGAAATATGTCTCTACAGAACACTATACATGCTACACAACAAACCCACTGACACAAACATATCTGAACACAATGTTACATCACTCTACATATGAAACTATAAACCCAGTTACACTAATTTTACATACTTCTCAGACAAATGACATGAAGAATCAAGAGAGAAGAGAACCGCACATGAAGAAATATGTCTCCAAAATATAACATTAATATTATTCATCAAACTCACTTCAATTATCTCAGCTTGACACAGGCACAACAACACATTGAATTCATACAACAGATCTCTCTTACACAGTGTTTACACAATACAAAATTAAAAATACCAAAAATGAAAGTACATGAAGAATCAAGAAAGAAGATTTCTACACATGAAGAGAGAAGATGAACTTCCACAAACAACGACTCTATACAACACAAAGAAACTTCCTAATACATCTCAGTACGCTGACATAAAACATGCAATGGAGGATATGAGACGGTCACTGAGACCTACAAAGCCATTAGCTGCACCTTAAAATTGATACATATTAGTTGATGACACCTACCACTGACTGTTCTCAAAATGAACCAACTTGAATTTATCTCGAGAGTAACTGACTTATGCAATACGTACTGTGATGTATACAATAAATAACTGAAACAGATGAAAAGATATTACCAAAAAACATGACTAATGTTCATGGATAGATTAAAGTATCGGTCTGCTCAGCATTGAAACGGATTACCATTTATGATGTATACAATTCTGGCATGTATTAGTTAGAAATGAAAATAGGGAAAAACCTAATAAACCTAAACATCTGAATTCCTATTATGTCAGTATACAAGTGTGACAGAAAACTCTCTATGTGTAAAAAATACATTGTTACCATGTTGTCAGAAACAAATGTGCAAGCTTTTAATTATCGACAAATTTCAATGAAAGAATAAATCACAACTCTAAATCTCCAGATGCATATAGAACTCTATGTACGATGTAAAAATGGCAGAACCATCAATACCACATATCCTCCATACATACTCGTATACTTCTCTACAGATAACTGTAATGCAAAACCTTCTCAACACTCACACTCCACATATCAAACCATTTACATTAACACAACATGAAGAATGAAGAAAGAAGATTTTGTCTCATGGAGATATATGCCTCTACAAAACACTATACATGCTATACAACAAACCCACTCACACAAACAGATCCAAACACAATGTTACATCACTCTACATATGTAACTATAAACCCAGTTACACTAATTTTACATACTTCTCAGAAAAATGACATGAAGAATCAAGAGAGAAGAGAACCGCACATGAAGATATATGTCTCCAAAATACAACATTAATATTATTCATCAAATACACTTCAATTATCTCAACTTGACACAGGCACAACAACACATTGAATTCAGACAACAGATCTCTCTTACACAGTATTTACACAATACAAAATTTAAAATACCATAAATGAAAGTACTTGAAGAATCAAGAAAGAGGATTTCCAAACATGAAGAGAGAAGAGGAACTTCCACAAACAACGACTCTATACAACACAAACAAGCTTCCTAATACATCTCAGTACACTGACATAAAACATGCAATGGAGTATATGTGAGGGTCACTGAGACCTACAAAGCCATTAGGTGCACCTTAAAATTTATACATATTAGGTGATGACACCTACCACTGAGTGTTCTCTAAATGAACCAACTTGAATTTATCTTGAGAGTAACTGACATATGCAATACGTACTGTGATGTATACAATAAATAACTGAAACAGGTGAAAAGACAATACCAAAAAAACATGACTAATGTAGCGCACTATATGCTAAGTTCGTGGATGGATTAAAGTATCGGACACCTCGGCATTGAAACAGATTACCATTTATGATGTATACAATTCTGGCATGTATTAGTTACAAATGAAAATGGGAAAAAAACCTAATAAAGCTAAACATCTGAATTCCTATTATGTCAGTATACAAGTGTGACAGAAAACTCTCTATGTGTAAAAAATACATTGTTACCATGTTGTCAAAAACAAATGTGCAAGCTGCTACTAATCGACAAATTTCAATGAGAGAATACATCACAACTCTAAATCTCCAGATGCATATAGAACTCTATGTACGATGTAAAAATGGCAGAACCATCTATACCACATATCCTCCATACATACTCGTATACTTCTCTACAGATAACTGTAATACAAAACCTTCTCGACACTCACACTCCACATATCAAACCATTTACATTAACACTACATGAAGAATGAAGAAAGAAGATTTTGTCTCATGGAGAATAATGTCTACAAAACACTATACATCCTACACAACAAACCCACTCACACAAACAGATCCGAACACAAAGTTACATCACTCTACATATGAAACTATAAACCGAATTACGCTAATTTTACATACTTCTCAGACAAATGACATGAAGAATCAAGAGAGAAGAGAACCACGCATGAAGAAAAATGTCTCCGAAATACAACATTAATATTATTCATCAAACACACTTCAATTATCTCAACTTGACACAGGCACAACAACACATTGAATTCATACAACAGATCTATCTTACACAGTATTTACACAATACAAAATTAAAAATACCAAAAATGAAGGTACATGAAGAATCAAGAAAGAAGATTTCCAAACATGAAGAGAGAAGATGAACCTCCACATACAATGACTATATACAACACAAACAAACTTCCTAATACATTTCAGTACACTGACATAAAACATGCAATGGAGGATATGTGACGCCCACTGAGACCTACAAAGCCATTAGCTGCACCTTAAAATTGATGCATACTAGGTGAGTGTTCTCAAAATGAACCAACTTGAATTTATCTCAAGAGTAATTGACTTATGCAATGCATACTGTGATGAATACAATAAATAACTGAAACAGGTGAAAATATAATACCAAAAAAACATGACTAATGTAGCGCACTATATGCTAAGTTCATGGATGGATTAAAAAATCGGACACCTCGGCATTGAAACGGGTTACCATTTATCGTCGTCGTCGTCGTCATCTTGGACAGTTTCCAGCCACTGGCTGGGTCTGTCGGGAACACAAGCCTCTCCATCGTGGTCTGTCTTTCCACCATTCCCCCTCTTCCACCTTCGTCCAGTTCTCTCCTCTTCTCGTCACACTTTCCTTCACTCCCTTCACCCATCTATCTCTTGGTCTTCCTCTGGGCCTCTTCCCCTCCAGTTGCAGATCAAACATCCTCTTTGGAATTCTTCCCTCATCCATTCTCTTCATGTGTCCATACCACTGCAGTCTTGATTTTTCTATCCTGTCCTGTACTTGTTCCTCCTTTAGTCTTTCCCTCACATACACATTTCGCAATCTGTCTCATCTTGTTACACTCAACCTGCTCCTCTGGAACTTCATTTCACTAGCCTGTATTCTACTTTTGTCGCTTTTGTGCATTACCCATGTCTCACTTCCGTATGTCAATATGGGGACAAAGTATGTTCGGTATATAATTCCCTTGGATTTCTGTGGCACCTCCTTGCTCCAAATAAGCCCCCTAATGCATTTGTAGAACTGCCCTGCTTTTCTGCACCTTTCATTTATTTCCATTGCGTTTCCTCCCTTACTTTCAATCATGCTTCCCAGGTACTTGAAGTTCTCTACCACTTGTAGTTTTTCCCCTCCACAAGTTATATCCACATTTGGCCTATTCTTCTTCCTTGTTGTGACAATTATTTCACTTTTCTTTGCAGAGAAATGCATTCCATATTGTGCTGCCGTTGCCCCCATACATCTAACTGCTCTTGCACCTCCTTCTCGCAATTTCCCTATAACATCAGGTCATCGGCAAAAAGCACTGCTTTCATTTTATGATCTCCAATTGCATCTGATACTTGCTGTAGGATTTCATCCATAACAATAATAAACAATAAAGGCGAAAGTGCACTTCCCTGTCGCAGCCCATTTTCCAGCTTGAACCATGCAGTACGTTCCCTCCCCACTTTCACACAACTCTCACTTCCCTCATACATTTTTCTGACTTTTCGTGTTATCTCTTCATCTATCCCTTTTGCGTTCAGCACATCCCAGAGCTTGTCCCTACAGATACTGTCATACGCCTTCTCAATATCTAAAAAGGCCATGATTAAGTCCTTCCCGTACTCATAGTGCCTTTCCTGCAGTTGCCTTACCGCAAATATGAGGTCTGTTGTTGATCTTCCCGGTCTGAAACCGTACTGCTCCTCTTGCAGTCTACTTTCAATACTGCTTCTTATTCTCTTCTCCAGGATCTTTTCATAGATTTTTCCACAGTGGCATAGCAGGGTGATTCCTCTGTAGTTCTCACATCTCCTTTTATCCCCTTTCTTGAAGATCGGCACTATAATTCCTTTCTTCCAATCCTCAGGAATTCTGTTCTCCTTCCACACCACCCTCAGCACTCTATATAGCCACTAGGTTCCTACTACTCCTGCTGCTCGTATCATATCCACTGTTACTTCGTCCCAACCTGGTGCCTTGCCCCCTTTCATCCTCTTTATGGCTTCTTCCACTTCATTCCAAGTTAGATCATCAATTTCCCCACTAATATAATCGTCTGCTGCCTTAGGCTCTCCATCGCTGTTAGTTACCCGCTTGGTGGCATTCAACAGATCTTCAAAGTACTCCTTCCAAATCTTTTTGAGCTCATGCATTTCCTCCACAACTCTTCCATTATTATCCATGATCCTCAGGCACTCGCTTCTGTCGTTCCTCTTATTTCTTACCATGGTGTAAAGTACTTTTTTGTTCCCTTCACTGTCCTCTTCTAACATTCTTGTCCATTTTTCCATCCACTTCTTCTTCTCTGCCCTTACTATGGTCTGTGCTGCTTTCTTGCTTTCCTTATATTTTACCCTAGCTTCCTCTGTTCGGGTCTGGAACCATTCTCTGAAGGCTTTGTTCTTTCGAAGCGCTGCCTCTTTACATATGTTGTTCCACCATGGGGTTTCCTTACTTCTCCTCTTTGTGCTAGTTCTTCCGCACACAGTCTCAGCTGCCTCAACTAGAGCCCTCTTAAAATCTCCCCATTCTTCTTCCACTGTTCTCTGATCTTCCTTTGGCAGCTTCTTCCTGATCAGTGTCTGGTACTGGGTCCTCCGTTCATCCTCTTTCAGCGTCCATGTCTTCAACCTTTTCTCCTGTATATCTGTTGCCCTCCTATCTTTTTTCTCTCTCAGGGTGGCTACCAACAGCCGATGGTCACTGTCTAAGGCCTCAGATGGAATGACCTTAACATCTGTGAGGCTGCTCATCATCTGCCTATCCACTAGTACATAGTCTACTACTGAAGTTTGGGACCAGTCTCCACTGTACCAAGTTATTTTGTGGCTACTTCTCTTCTTGCACCAGGAATTTGCGATCGCCAGCCCATTCCTTTTGCAGAATTCCAGCAACAATTTTCCTTCTCTATTTCGGTTCCCCCAGCCCTCTGGTCCCATTATCTCCTCGAACCCTTTCCTATCTGTGCCGACATGTGCATTGAGGTCCCCTATTATAATCTGATTACCTCCATTTAGCTGCTTTTGCATGTCATCTTCAAATTCCTCCTTCTCCTTTTTTGTACACCCCACCTGTGGGGCATATGCTTGGATGATTTCAATGCTTTTTCCTTTCACTCGTACTCTGGCTTTTATCATTCGATCATTGATACCTTCCACCTCCTCCTGCAGACCCTCTCTGACCACTATTGCCACTCCATTTCTTCCACTCTCATTCCCTATCCAGTACAGTTTACATCCTTTACTTAGTGGTTTTTCACCAACTCCTCTCCACCTAGTCTCAGCAAGTCCCAAGATGTCCAATTTCCTCCTTTCCATCATTTCTACAATTTCTTCTAACTTCCCAGTTAGAGTCCTTACGTTTAAGGTGCCCAGTCGTAAACCATCTCGTAATCCTTTTCCATTGCTTCGTCGGTTTCCTTTAAATCCGTTCCGTGATCCGAGGCATGTTCCCTTTTTAAAAGCAGTTGATTTATCCACTACTGGCTTGCTAGGCCTATCGCAGCTTCACCAGAGCCCTGTTAGCCGTCACGTTTCAAGGTTCCCATAGGGCCTTCCCAGCTACCGTAGCGGTTCTGGGGCACACGAAGTCCCCGCTGTACATCGCCCCTATAGGCAGTCCCCTACTTTGTGCCGTTGCCCATCTCCCACGACTTGGACGAGGGGTTGGACTTATGGGAGACATTACCATTTATGATGTATACAATTCTGGCATGAATTAGTTACAAATGAAAATGGGAAAAAACCTAATAAACCTAAACATCTGAATTCCTATAATGTCAGTATACAAGTGTGACAGAAAACTCTCTATGTGTAAAAAATACATTGTTACCATGTTGTCAGAAACAAATGTGCAAGCTGTTAATTATCGACAAATTTCAATGACAGAATAAATCACAACTCTAAATCTCCAGATGCATATAGAACTCTATGTACGATGTAAAAATGGCAGAACCATCTATACCACATATCCTCCATACATACTCGTATACTTCTCTACAGATAACTGTAATACAAAACCTTCTCGACACTCACACTCCACATATCAAACCATTTACATTAACACTACATGAAGAATGAAGAAAGAAGATTTTGTCTCATGGAGAATAATGTCTACAAAACACTATACATCCTACACAACAAACCCACTCACACAAACAGATCCGAACACAAAGTTACATCACTCTACATATGAAACTATAAACCGAATTACGCTAATTTTACATACTTCTCAGACAAATGACATGAAGAATCAAGAGAGAAGAGAACCACGCATGAAGAAAAATGTCTCCGAAATACAACATTAATATTATTCATCAAACACACTTCAATTATCTCAACTTGACACAGGCACAACAACACATTGAATTCATACAACAGATCTATCTTACACAGTATTTACACAATACAAAATTAAAAATACCAAAAATGAAGGTACATGAAGAATCAAGAAAGAAGATTTCCAAACATGAAGAGAGAAGATGAACCTCCACATACAATGACTATATACAACACAAACAAACTTCCTAATACATTTCAGTACACTGACATAAAACATGCAATGGAGGATATGTGACGCCCACTGAGACCTACAAAGCCATTAGCTGCACCTTAAAATTGATGCATACTAGGTGAGTGTTCTCAAAATGAACCAACTTGAATTTATCTCAAGAGTAATTGACTTATGCAATGCATACTGTGATGAATACAATAAATAACTGAAACAGGTGAAAATATAATACCAAAAAAACATGACTAATGTAGCGCACTATATGCTAAGTTCATGGATGGATTAAAAAATCGGACACCTCGGCATTGAAACGGGTTACCATTTATCGTCGTCTTCGTCGTCATCTTGGACAGTTTCCAGCCACTGGCTGGGTCTGTCAGGAACACAAGCCTCTCCATCGTGGTCTGTCTTTCCACCATTCCCCCTCTTCCACCTTCGTCCAGTTCTCTCCTCTTCTCGTCACACTTTCCTTCACTCCCTTCACCCATCTATCTCTTGGTCTTCCTCTGGGCCTCTTCCCCTCCAGTTGCAGATCAAACATCCTCTTTGGAATTCTTCCCTCATCCATTCTCTTCATGTGTCCATACCACTGCAGTCTTGATTTTTCTATCCTGTCCTGTACTTGTTCCTCCTTTAGTCTTTCCCTCACATACACATTTCGCAATCTGTCTCATCTTGTTACACTCAACCTGCTCCTCTGGAACTTCATTTCACTAGCCTGTATTCTACTTTTGTCGCTTTTGTGCATTACCCATGTCTCACTTCCGTATGTCAATATGGGGACAAAGTATGTTCGGTATATAATTCCCTTGGATTTCTGTGGCACCTCCTTGCTCCAAATAAGCCCCCTAATGCATTTGTAGAACTGCCCTGCTTTTCTGCACCTTTCATTTATTTCCATTGCGTTTCCTCCCTTACTTTCAATCATGCTTCCCAGGTACTTGAAGTTCTCTACCACTTGTAGTTTTTCCCCTCCACAAGTTATATCCACATTTGGCCTATTCTTCTTCCTTGTTGTGACAATTATTTCACTTTTCTTTGCAGAGAAATGCATTCCATATTGTGCTGCCGTTGCCCCCATACATCTAACTGCTCTTGCACCTCCTTCTCGCAATTTCCCTATAACATCAGGTCATCGGCAAAAAGCACTGCTTTCATTTTATGATCTCCAATTGCATCTGATACTTGCTGTAGGATTTCATCCATAACAATAATAAACAATAAAGGCGAAAGTGCACTTCCCTGTCGCAGCCCATTTTCCAGCTTGAACCATGCAGTACGTTCCCTCCCCACTTTCACACAACTCTCACTTCCCTCATACATTTTTCTGACTTTTCGTGTTATCTCTTCATCTATCCCTTTTGCGTTCAGCACATCCCAGAGCTTGTCCCTACAGATACTGTCATACGCCTTCTCAATATCTAAAAAGGCCATGATTAAGTCCTTCCCGTACTCATAGTGCCTTTCCTGCAGTTGCCTTACCGCAAATATGAGGTCTGTTGTTGATCTTCCCGGTCTGAAACCGTACTGCTCCTCTTGCAGTCTACTTTCAATACTGCTTCTTATTCTCTTCTCCAGGATCTTTTCATAGATTTTTCCACAGTGGCATAGCAGGGTGATTCCTCTGTAGTTCTCACATCTCCTTTTATCCCCTTTCTTGAAGATCGGCACTATAATTCCTTTCTTCCAATCCTCAGGAATTCTGTTCTCCTTCCACACCACCCTCAGCACTCTATATAGCCACTAGGTTCCTACTACTCCTGCTGCTCGTATCATATCCACTGTTACTTCGTCCCAACCTGGTGCCTTGCCCCCTTTCATCCTCTTTATGGCTTCTTCCACTTCATTCCAAGTTAGATCATCAATTTCCCCACTAATATAATCGTCTGCTGCCTTAGGCTCTCCATCGCTGTTAGTTACCCGCTTGGTGGCATTCAACAGATCTTCAAAGTACTCCTTCCAAATCTTTTTGAGCTCATGCATTTCCTCCACAACTCTTCCATTATTATCCATGATCCTCAGGCACTCGCTTCTGTCGTTCCTCTTATTTCTTACCATGGTGTAAAGTACTTTTTTGTTCCCTTCACTGTCCTCTTCTAACATTCTTGTCCATTTTTCCATCCACTTCTTCTTCTCTGCCCTTACTATGGTCTGTGCTGCTTTCTTGCTTTCCTTATATTTTACCCTAGCTTCCTCTGTTCGGGTCTGGAACCATTCTCTGAAGGCTTTGTTCTTTCGAAGCGCTGCCTCTTTACATATGTTGTTCCACCATGGGGTTTCCTTACTTCTCCTCTTTGTGCTAGTTCTTCCGCACACAGTCTCAGCTGCCTCAACTAGAGCCCTCTTAAAATCTCCCCATTCTTCTTCCACTGTTCTCTGATCTTCCTTTGGCAGCTTCTTCCTGATCAGTGTCTGGTACTGGGTCCTCCGTTCATCCTCTTTCAGCGTCCATGTCTTCAACCTTTTCTCCTGTATATCTGTTGCCCTCCTATCTTTTTTCTCTCTCAGGGTGGCTACCAACAGCCGATGGTCACTGTCTAAGGCCTCAGATGGAATGACCTTAACATCTGTGAGGCTGCTCATCATCTGCCTATCCACTAGTACATAGTCTACTACTGAAGTTTGGGACCAGTCTCCACTGTACCAAGTTATTTTGTGGCTACTTCTCTTCTTGCACCAGGAATTTGCGATCGCCAGCCCATTCCTTTTGCAGAATTCCAGCAACAATTTTCCTTCTCTATTTCGGTTCCCCCAGCCCTCTGGTCCCATTATCTCCTCGAACCCTTTCCTATCTGTGCCGACATGTGCATTGAGGTCCCCTATTATAATCTGATTACCTCCATTTAGCTGCTTTTGCATGTCATCTTCAAATTCCTCCTTCTCCTTTTTTGTACACCCCACCTGTGGGGCATATGCTTGGATGATTTCAATGCTTTTTCCTTTCACTCGTACTCTGGCTTTTATCATTCGATCATTGATACCTTCCACCTCCTCCTGCAGACCCTCTCTGACCACTATTGCCACTCCATTTCTTCCACTCTCATTCCCTATCCAGTACAGTTTACATCCTTTACTTAGTGGTTTTTCACCAACTCCTCTCCACCTAGTCTCAGCAAGTCCCAAGATGTCCAATTTCCTCCTTTCCATCATTTCTACAATTTCTTCTAACTTCCCAGTTAGAGTCCTTACGTTTAAGGTGCCCAGTCGTAAACCATCTCGTAATCCTTTTCCATTGCTTCGTCGGTTTCCTTTAAATCCGTTCCGTGATCCGAGGCATGTTCCCTTTTTAAAAGCAGTTGATTTATCCACTACTGGCTTGCTAGGCCTATCGCAGCTTCACCAGAGCCCTGTTAGCCGTCACGTTTCAAGGTTCCCATAGGGCCTTCCCAGCTACCGTAGCGGTTCTGGGGCACACGAAGTCCCCGCTGTACATCGCCCCTATAGGCAGTCCCCTACTTTGTGCCGTTGCCCATCTCCCACGACTTGGACGAGGGGTTGGACTTATGGGAGACATTACCATTTATGATGTATACAATTCTGGCATGAATTAGTTACAAATGAAAATGGGAAAAAACCTAATAAACCTAAACATCTGAATTCCTATAATGTCAGTATACAAGTGTGACAGAAAACTCTCTATGTGTAAAAAATACATTGTTACCATGTTGTCAGAAACAAATGTGCAAGCTGTTAATTATCGACAAATTTCAATGACAGAATAAATCCCAACCCTAAATCTCCCAATGCATATAGAACTCTATGTACGATGTAAAAATGGCAGAACCATCTATACCACATATCCTCCATACATACTCGTATACTTCTCTACAGATAACTGTAATACAAAACCTTCTCGACACTCACACTCCACATATCAAACCATTTACATTAACACTACATGAAGAATGAAGAAAGAAGATTTTGTCTCATGGAGAATAATGTCTACAAAACACTATACATCCTACACAACAAACCCACTCACACAAACAGATCCGAACACAAAGTTACATCACTCTACATATGAAACTATAAACCGAATTACGCTAATTTTACATACTTCTCAGACAAATGAGATGAAGAATCAAGAGAGAAGAGAACCACGCATGAAGAAAAATGTCTCCGAAATACAACATTAATATTATTCATCAAACACACTTCAATTATCTCAACTTGACACAGGCACAACAACACATTGAATTCATACAACAGATCTATCTTACACAGTATTTACACAATACAAAATTAAAAATACCAAAAATGAAGGTACATGAAGAATCAAGAAAGAAGATTTCCAAACATGAAGAGAGAAGATGAACCTCCACATACAATGACTATATACAACACAAACAAACTTCCTAATACATTTCAGTACACTGACATAAAACATGCAATGGAGGATATGTGACGCCCACTGAGACCTACAAAGCCATTAGCTGCACCTTAAAATTGATGCATACTAGGTGAGTGTTCTCAAAATGAACCAACTTGAATTTATCTCAAGAGTAATTGACTTATGCAATGCATACTGTGATGAATACAATAAATAACTGAAACAGGTGAAAATATAATACCAAAAAAACATGACTAATGTAGCGCACTATATGCTAAGTTCATGGATGGATTAAAAAATCGGACACCTCGGCATTGAAACGGGTTACCATTTATCGTCGTCGTCGTCGTCGTCATCTTGGACAGTTTCCAGCCACTGGCTGGGTCTGTCGGGAACACAAGCCTCTCCATCGTGGTCTGTCTTTCCACCATTCCCCCTCTTCCACCTTCGTCCAGTTCTCTCCTCTTCTCGTCACACTTTCCTTCACTCCCTTCACCCATCTATCTCTTGGTCTTCCTCTGGGCCTCTTCCCCTCCAGTTGCAGATCAAACATCCTCTTTGGAATTCTTCCCTCATCCATTCTCTTCATGTGTCCATACCACTGCAGTCTTGATTTTTCTATCCTGTCCTGTACTTGTTCCTCCTTTAGTCTTTCCCTCACATACACATTTCGCAATCTGTCTCATCTTGTTACACTCAACCTGCTCCTCTGGAACTTCATTTCACTAGCCTGTATTCTACTTTTGTCGCTTTTGTGCATTACCCATGTCTCACTTCCGTATGTCAATATGGGGACAAAGTATGTTCGGTATATAATTCCCTTGGATTTCTGTGGCACCTCCTTGCTCCAAATAAGCCCCCTAATGCATTTGTAGAACTGCCCTGCTTTTCTGCACCTTTCATTTATTTCCATTGCGTTTCCTCCCTTACTTTCAATCATGCTTCCCAGGTACTTGAAGTTCTCTACCACTTATAGTTTTTCCCCTCCACAAGTTATATCCACATTTGGCCGATTCTTCTTCCTTGTTGTGACAATTATTTCACTTTTCTTTGCAGAGAAATGCATTCCATATTGTGCTGCCGTTGCCCCCATACATCTAACTGCTCTTGCACCTCCTTCTCGCAATTTCCCTATAACATCAGGTCATCGGCAAAAAGCACTGCTTTCATTTTATGATCTCCAATTGCATCTGATACTTGCTGTAGGATTTCATCCATAACAATAATAAACAATAAAGGCGAAAGTGCACTTCCCTGTCGCAGCCCATTTTCCAGCTTGAACCATGCAGTACGTTCCCTCCCCACTTTCACACAACTCTCACTTCCCTCATACATTTTTCTGACTTTTCGTGTTATCTCTTCATCTATCCCTTTTGCGTTCAGCACATCCCAGAGCTTGTCCCTACAGATACTGTCATACGCCTTCTCAATATCTAAAAAGGCCATGATTAAGTCCTTCCCGTACTCATAGTGCCTTTCCTGCAGTTGCCTTACCGCAAATATGAGGTCTGTTGTTGATCTTCCCGGTCTGAAACCGTACTGCTCCTCTTGCAGTCTACTTTCAATACTGCTTCTTATTCTCTTCTCCAGGATCTTTTCATAGATTTTTCCACAGTGGCATAGCAGGGTGATTCCTCTGTAGTTCTCACATCTCCTTTTATCCCCTTTCTTGAAGATCGGCACTATAATTCCTTTCTTCCAATCCTCAGGAATTCTGTTCTCCTTCCACACCACCCTCAGCACTCTATATAGCCACTAGGTTCCTACTACTCCTGCTGCTCGTATCATATCCACTGTTACTTCGTCCCAACCTGGTGCCTTGCCCCCTTTCATCCTCTTTATGGCTTCTTCCACTTCATTCCAAGTTAGATCATCAATTTCCCCACTAATATAATCGTCTGCTGCCTTAGGCTCTCCATCGCTGTTAGTTACCCGCTTGGTGGCATTCAACAGATCTTCAAAGTACTCCTTCCAAATCTTTTTGAGCTCATGCATTTCCTCCACAACTCTTCCATTATTATCCATGATCCTCAGGCACTCGCTTCTGTCGTTCCTCTTATTTCTTACCATGGTGTAAAGTACTTTTTTGTTCCCTTCACTGTCCTCTTCTAATATTCTTGTCCATTTTTCCATCCACTTCTTCTTCTCTGCCCTTACTATGGTCTGTGCTGCTTTCTTGCTTTCCTTATATTTTACCCTAGCTTCCTCTGTTCGGGTCTGGAACCATTCTCTGAAGGCTTTGTTCTTTCGAAGCGCTGCCTCTTTACATATGTTGTTCCACCATGGGGTTTCCTTACTTCTCCTCTTTGTGCTAGTTCTTCCGCACACAGTCTCAGCTGCCTCAACTAGAGCCCTCTTAAAATCTCCCCATTCTTCTTCCACTGTTCTCTGATCTTCCTTTGGCAGCTTCTTCCTGATCAGTGTCTGGTACTGGGTCCTCCGTTCATCCTCTTTCAGCGTCCATGTCTTCAACCTTTTCTCCTGTATATCTGTTGCCCTCCTATCTTTTTTCTCTCTCAGGGTGGCTACCAACAGCCGATGGTCACTGTCTAAGGCCTCAGATGGAATGACCTTAACATCTGTGAGGCTGCTCATCATCTGCCTATCCACTAGTACATAGTCTACTACTGAAGTTTGGGACCAGTCTCCACTGTACCAAGTTATTTTGTGGCTACTTCTCTTCTTGCACCAGGAATTTGCGATCGCCAGCCCATTCCTTTTGCAGAATTCCAGCAACAATTTTCCTTCTCTATTTCGGTTCCCCCAGCCCTCTGGTCCCATTATCTCCTCGAACCCTTTCCTATCTGTGCCGACATGTGCATTGAGGTCCCCTATTATAATCTGATTACCTCCATTTAGCTGCTTTTGCATGTCATCTTCAAATTCCTCCTTCTCCTTTTTTGTACACCCCACCTGTGGGGCATATGCTTGGATGATTTCAATGCTTTTTCCTTTCACTCGTACTCTGGCTTTTATCATTCGATCATTGATACCTTCCACCTCCTCCTGCAGACCCTCTCTGACCACTATTGCCACTCCATTTCTTCCACTCTCATTCCCTATCCAGTACAGTTTACATCCTTTACTTAGTGGTTTTTCACCAACTCCTCTCCACCTAGTCTCAGCAAGTCCCAAGATGTCCAATTTCCTCCTTTCCATCATTTCTACAATTTCTTCTAACTTCCCAGTTAGAGTCCTTACGTTTAAGGTGCCCAGTCGTAAACCATCTCGTAATCCTTTTCCATTGCTTCGTCGGTTTCCTTTAAATCCGTTCCGTGATCCGAGGCATGTTCCCTTTTTAAAAGCAGTTGATTTATCCACTACTGGCTTGCTAGGCCTATCGCAGCTTCACCAGAGCCCTGTTAGCCGTCACGTTTCAAGGTTCCCATAGGGCCTTCCCAGCTACCGTAGCGGTTCTGGGGCACACGAAGTCCCCGCTGTACATCGCCCCTATAGGCAGTCCCCTACTTTGTGCCGTTGCCCATCTCCCACGACTTGGACGAGGGGTTGGACTTATGGGAGACATTACCATTTATGATGTATACAATTCTGGCATGAATTAGTTACAAATGAAAATGGGAAAAAACCTAATAAACCTAAACATCTGAATTCCTATAATGTCAGTATACAAGTGTGACAGAAAACTCTCTATGTGTAAAAAATACATTGTTACCATGTTGTCAGAAACAAATGTGCAAGCTGTTAATTATCGACAAATTTCAATGACAGAATAAATCCCAACCCTAAATCTCCCGATGCATATAGAACTCTATGTACGATGTAAAAATGGCAGAACCATCTATACCACATATCCTCCATACATACTCGTATACTTCGATACAGATAACTGTAATACAAGAACTTCTCGACACTCACACTCCACATATCAAACCATTTACACTAACACTACATGAAGAATGAAGAAAGAAGATTTGTCTCATGGAGATATATGTCTCTACAAAACACTATATATGCTATACAACAAACCCACACACACAAACAGATCCGTACACAATGTTACATCACTCTACATGTGAAACTATAAACAGAAATACACTCATATTACATACTTCTCAGACAAATGACATGAAGAATCAAGAGAGAAGAGAACCGCACATGAAGAAATATGTCTCCAAAGTATAACCTTAATATTATTCATCAAACACACTTCAATTATCTCAACTTGACACAGGCACAACAACAAATTGAATTCAGACAACAGATCTCTCTTACACAGTATTTACACAATACAAAATTAAAAATACCAAAAATGAAAGTACATGAAGAATCAAGAAAGAGGATTTCCAAACATGAAGAGAGAAGATGAACTTCCACAAACATCGACTCTATACAACACAATCAAACTTCCTAATACATTTCAGTACACTGACATAAAACTTGCAATGGAGGATATGTGACGGTCACTGAGACCTACAAAGCCATTAACTGCATCTTAAAATTGATACTTGAATTTATCTCGAGAGAAACTGACATATGCAATGCGTACTGTGATGAATACAATAAATAAATGAAACAGGTGAAAAGATAATACCAAAAAAACATGACTAATGTAGCGCACTATACGCTAAGTTCATGGATGGATTAAAGTATCGGACACCTCGGCATTGAAACGGATTACCATTTATGATGTACACAATTCTGGCATGTATTAGTTACAAATGAAAATGGGAAAAACACTTAATAAACCTAAACATCTGAATTCCTATTATGTCAGTATACAAGTGTGACAGAAACTCTCTATGTGTAAAAAATACATTGTTACCATGTTGTCAGAAACAAATGTGCAAGCTGCTACTAATCGACAAATTTCAATGAGAGAATACATCACAACTCTAAATCTCCAGATGCATATAGAACTCTATGTACGATGTAAAAATGGCAGAACCATCTATACCACATATCCTCCATACATACTCATATACTTCTCTACAGATAACTGTAATACAAAACCTTCTCGACACTCACACTCCACATATCAAACCATTTACATTACCACTACATGAAGAATGAGGAAAGAAGATTTTGTCTCATGGAGAAATATGTCCACAAAACACTATACATCCTACACAACAAACCCACTCACACAAACAGATCCGAACACAAAGTTACATCACTCTACATATGAATCTATAAACCCAATTACACTCATTATACATATTTCTGAGACAAATGACATGAAGAATCAAGAGAGAAGAGAACCGCACATGAAGAAATATGTCTCCAAAAAACAACATTAATATTATTCATCAAACACACTTCAATTATCTCAACTTGACACAGGCACAACAACACATTAAATTCATACAACAGATCTCTCGTACACAGCATTTACACAATACAAAATTAAAAATACCAAAAATGAAAGTACATGAAGAATCAAGAAATAAGATTGCCAATCATGAAGAGAGAAAATGAACTTCCACAAACAATGACTCTATACATCACAAACAAACTTCCTAATACATTTCAGTATACTGACATAAAACATGCAATGGGGGATATGTGACGGTCACTGAGACCTACAAAGCCATTAGCTGCATCTTAAAATTGATACATATTAGGTGATGACACCTACCACTGAGTGTTCTCTAAATGAACCAACTTGAATTTATCTCAAGAGTAATTAACATATGCATTTGCGTACTGTGATGTATACAATAAATAACTGAAACAGATGAAAAGATATTACCAAAAAAACATGACTAATGTAGCGCACTATATCCTAAGTTCATGGATGGATTAATGTATCGGACACCTCGGCATTGAAACGGATTACCATTTATGATTTATACAATTCTGGCATGTATTAGTTACAAACGAAAATATGAAAAAAACTTAATAAACCTAAACATCTGAATTCCTATTATGTCAATATAAAATTGTGAGACAGAAAACTCCCTATGTGTAAAAATACATTGTTACCATGTTGTCAGGAACAAATGTGCAAGCTGTTAATTATCGACAAATTTCAATGACAGAATAAATCAACCTCTAAATTTCCAGATGTATATAGAACTCTATGTACGATGTAAAAATGGCAGAACCATCTATACCACATATCCTACATACATACTCATATACTTCTCTACAGATAACTGTAATACAACACATTTTCAACACTCACACTCCACATATCAAACCATTTACATTAACACTACTTGAAGAATGAAGAAAGAAGATTTTGTCTCATGGAGAAATATGTCTCTACAAAACACTATATATGCTGTACAACAGACCCACTCACACAACCAGATCCGAACACAACATTACATCACTCTACATATGAAACTATAAACCCAATTACACTAATTTTACATACTGCTCAGACAAATGACATGAAGAATCAAGAGAGAAGCGAACCGCACATGAAGAAATATGTCTCCAAAATACAACATTAATTTTATTCATCAAACACACTTCAATTATCTCAACTTGACACAGGCACAATAACATATTGAATTCATACAACAGATCTCTCTTACACAGTATTTACACAATACAAAATTCAAAATACCAAAAATGAAACTACATGAAGAATCAATAAATAAGATTTCCAAACATGAAGAGAGAAGATGAACTTCCACAAACAATGACTACATACAACACAAACAAACTTCCTAATACATTTCAGTACACTGACATTAAACATGCAATGGAGGATATGTGACGGTTACTGAGACCTACAAAGCCATTAGCTGCATCTTAAAATTGATACATATCAAGTTATGACACCTACCACCGAAAGTTCTCTAAATGAACCAACTTGAATTTATCTCGAGAGTAATTGACATATGCATTTGCGTACTGTGATGTATACAATAAATAACTGAAACAGATGAAATGATATTACCAAAAAAACATGACTAATGTAGCGCACTATATCCTAAGTTCATGGATGGATTAAAGTATCGGACACCTCGGCATTGAAACGGATTACCATTTATGATGTATACAATTCTGGCATGTATTAATTACAAATGAAAATGGGAAAAAAAACCTAATAAACCTGTTGTTGTTGTTGTGGTCTTCAGTCCTGAGACTGGTTTGATGCAGCTCTCCATGCTACTCTATCCTGTGCAAGCTTCTTCACCTCCCAGTACCTACTGCAACCTACATCCTTCTGAATCTGCTTAGTGTATGCATCTCTTGGTCTCCCCCTACGATTTTTACCCTCCACACTGCCCTCCAATACTAAATTGGTGATCCCTTGATGCCTCAGAACATGTCCTACCAACCGATCCCTTCTTCTGGTCAAGTTGTGCCACAAACTCCTCTTCTCCCCAATCCTGTTCAGTACCTCCTCATTAGTTATGTGATCTACCCATCTAATCTTCAGCATTCTTCTGTAGCACCACATTTCGAAAGCTTCTATTCTCTTCTTGTCCAAACTATTTATCGTCCATGTTTCACTTCCATACATGGCTACACTCCATACAAATACTTTCAGAAAAGACTTCCTGACACTTAAATCTATACTCGATGTTAACAAATTTCTCTTCTTCAGAAACGCTTTCCTTGCCATTGCCAGTCTACATTTTATATCCTCTCTACTTCGACCATCATCAGTTATTTTGCTCCCCAAATAGCAAAACTCCTTTACTACTTTAAGTGTCTCATTTCCTAATCTAATACCCTCAACATCACCCGACTTAATTCGACTACATTCCATTATCCTCGTTTTGCTTTTGTTGACGTTCATCTTATATCCTCCCTTCAAGACACCATCCATTCCATTCAACTGCTCTTCCAAGTCCTTTGCTGTCTCTGACAGAATTACAATGTCATCGGCGAACCTCAAAGTTTTTATTTCTTCTCCATGGATTTTAATACCTACTCCGAATTTTTCTTTTGTTTCCTTTACTGCTTGCTCAATATACAGATTGAATAACATCGGGGAGAGGCTACAACCCTGTCTTACTCCCTTCCCAACCACTGCTTCCCTTTCATGTCCCTCGACTCTTATGACTGCCATCTGGTTTCTGTACAAATTGTAAATAGCCTTTCGCTCCCTGTATTTTACCCCCGCCACCTTTAGAATTTGAAAGAGAGTATTCCAGTCAACATTGTCAAAAGCTTTCTCTAAGTCTACAAATGCTAGAAACGTAGGTTTGCCTTTCCTTAATCTTTCTTCTAAGATAAGTCGTAAGGTCAGTATTGCCTCACGTGTCCCAGTATTTCTACGGAATCCAAACTGATCTTCCCCGAGGTCGGCTTCTACTAGTTTTTCCATTCGTCTGTAAAGAATTCGTGTTAGTATTTTGCAGCTGTGGCTTATTAAACTGATTGTTCGGTAATTCTCACATCTGTCAACACCTGCTTTCTTTGGGATTGGAATTATTATATTCTTCTTGAAGTCTGAGGGTATTTCGCCTGTTTCATACATCTTGCTCACCAGATGGTAGAGTTTTGTCAGGACTGGCTCTCCCAAGGCCGTCAGTAGTTCTACTGGAATGTTGTCTACTCCCGGGGCCTTGTTTCGACTCAGGTCTTTCAGTGCTCTGTCAAACTCTTCACGCAGTATCGTATCTCCCATTTCATCTTCATCTACATCCTCTTCCATTTCCATAATATTGTCCTCAAGTACATCGCCCTTGTATAGACCCTCTATATACTCCTTCCACCTTTCTGCTTTCTCTTCTTTGCTTAGAACTGGGTTTCCATCTGAGCTCTTGATGTTCATACAAGTGGTTCTCTTATCTACAAAGGTCTCTTTAATTTTCCTGTAGGCAGTATCTATCTTACCCCTAGTAAGATAAGCCTCTACATCCTTACATTTGTCCTCTAGCCATCCCTGCTTAGCCATTTTGCACTTCCTGTCGATCTCATTTTTGAGACGTTTGTATTCCTTTTTGCCTGCTTCATTTACTGCATTTTTATATTTTCTCCTTTCATCAATTAAATTCAATATTTCTTCTGTTACCCAAGGATTTCTACTAGCCCTCGTCTTTTTACCTACTTGATCCTCTGCTGCCTTCACTACTTCATCCCTCAAAGCTACCCATTCTTCTTCTACTGTATTTCTTTCCCCCATTCCTGTCAATTGTTCCCTTATGCTCTCCCTGAAACTCTGTACAACCTCTGGTTCTTTCAGTTTATCCAGGTCCCATCTCCTTAAATTCCCACCTTTTTGCAGTTTCTTCAGTTTTAATCTACAGGTCATAACCAATAGATTGTGGTCAGAGTCCACATCTGCCCCTGGAAATGTCTTACAATTTAAAACCTGGTTCCTAAATCTCTGTCTTACCATTATATAATCAATCTGATACCTTTTAGTATCTCCAGGGTTCGTCCATGTATACAACCTTCTATCATGATTCTTAAACCAAGTGTTACTAATAAACCTAAACATCTGAATTCCTATTATGTCAGTATACAAGTGTGACAGATAACTCCCTATGTGTAAAAAATAAATTGCTACCATGTTTCCAGAAACAAATGTACAAGCTGTTAATTATCGACAAATCCAATGACAGACTAAATCAAACTCTAAATCTCCATATGCATATAGAACTCTATGTACGATGTAGAAATGGCAGAATCATCTATACCACATATCCTCCAGACATACTGCTATACTGCTCTACAGATAACTGTAATACAACACCTTTTCGACACTCACACTCCACATTTCATACCATTTACATTAACACTACATGAAGAATGAAGATAGATGGTTTTGTCTCATGGAGAAATATGTCTCTAGAAAACATTATATATGCTATACAACAAACCCACTCACAAAAACAGATCAGAACACAATGTTACATCACTCTACATAAGAAACTATAATCCCAATTACACTCATTTTACATACTTCTGAGACAAATGACATGAAGAATCAAGAGAGAAGAGAACCGCACATGAAGTAATATGTCCCCAAAATACAACATTAAAACTATTCATAAAACACACTTCAATTATCTCAACTTGACACAGGCACAATAACATATTGAATTCATACAACAGATCTCTCTTACACAGTATTTACACAATACAAAATTAAAAATACCAAAAATGAAACTACATGAAGAATCAAGAAAGAAGATTTCCAAACATGAAGACAGAAGATGAACTTCCACAAACAATGACTCTATACAACACAAACAAACTTCCTAATACATTTCAGTACACTGACATAAATCATGCAATGGAGAATATGTGACAGTCACTGAGACCTACAAAGCCAATAGCTGCATCTTAAAATTGATACATATTAGGTTATGACACCTACCACTGGGTGCTCTCTGAATGAACCAACATAAATTTATCTAGAGAGTAACTGACATATGCAATTGCGTACTGTGATGTATACAATAAATAACTGAAACAGATGAAAAGATATTACCAAAGAAACATGACTAATGTAGCGCACTATATGCTATGTTCATGGATGGATTAAAGTTTCGGACACCTCGGCATTGAAACGGATTACCATTTATGATTTATACAATTCTGGCATGTATTAGTTACAAATGAAAATATGAAAAAAACTTAATAAACCTAAACATCTGAATTCCTATTATGTCAATATAAAATTGTGAGACAGAAAACTCCCTATGTGTAAAAATACATTGTTACCATGTTGTCAGGAACAAATGTGCAAGCTGTTAATTATCGACAAATTTCAATGACAGAATAAATCAACCTCTAAATTTCCAGATGCATATAGAACTCTATGTACGATGTAAAAATGGCAGAACCATCTATACCACATATCCTCCATACATACTCATATACTTCTCTACAGATAACTGTAATACAACACCTTTTCAACACTCACACTCCACATATCAAACCATTTACATTAACACTACGTGAAGAATGAAGAAAGAAGATTTTGTCTCATAGAGAAATATGTCTCTACAAAACACTATATATGCTATACAACAAAACCCACTCACACAAATAGATCCGAACACAATGTTACATCACTCTACATATGAAACTATAAACCCAATTACACTAATTTTACATACTTCTCAGACAAATGACATGAAGAATCAAGAGAGAAGAGAACCGCTCATGAAGAAATATGTCACCAAAATACAACATTAATATTATTCATCACACACACTTCAATTATCTCAACTTGACACAGGCACAACAACACATTGCATTCATACAACAGATCTCTCTTACACAGTATTTACATAATGTAGTTGTTGTTGTGGTCTTCAGTCCTGAGACTGGTTTGATGCAGCTCTCCATGCTACTCTATCCTGTGCAAGCTTCTTCATCTCCCTGTACCTACTGCAACCTACATCCTTCTGAATCTGCTTAGTGTATTCATCTCTTGGTCTCCCCCTACAATTTTTACCCTCCACGCTGCCCTCCAATAATAAATTGGTGATCCCTTGATGCCTTAGAACATGTCCCACCAACCAATCCCTTCTTCTGGTCAAGTTGTGCCACAAACTCCTCTTCTCCCCAATCCTATTCAGTACCTCCTCATTAGTTATGTGATCTACCCATCTAATCTTCAGCATTCTTCTGTAGCACCACATTTCGAAAGCTTCTATTCTCTTCTTGTCCAAACTATTTACCGTCCATATTTCACTTCCATACATGGCTACACTCCATACAAATACTTTCAGAAATGACTTCCTGACACTTAAATCTATACTCGATGTTAACAAATTTCTCTTCTTCAGAAACGCTTTCCTTGCCATTGCCAGTCTACATTTTATATCTTCTTTACTTCGACCATCATCAGTTATTTTGCTCCCCAAATAGCAAAACTCCTTTACTACTTTAAGTGTGTCATTTCCTAATCTAATGCCCTCAACATCACCCGACTTAATTCGACTGCATTCCATTATCCTCGTTTTGCTTTTGTTGATGTTTATCTTATATCCTCCCTTCAAGACACCATCCATTACGTTCAACCGCTCTTCCAAGTCCTTTGCTGTCTCTGACAGAATTACAATGTCATCGGCGAACCTCAAAGTCTTTATTTCTTCTCCATGGATTTTAATATCTACTCAAAATTTTTCTTTTGTTTCCTTTACTGGTTGCTCAATATACAGATTGAATAACATCGGGCAGAGGCTACAACCCTGTCTCACTCCCTTCCCAGCCACTGCTTCCCTTTCATGGCCCTCGACTCTTATAACTGCCATCTGGTTTCTGTACAAATTGTAAATAGCCTTTTCCTCCCTGTATTTTACCCCTGCCACCTTTAGAATTTGAAAGAGAGTAATCCAGTCAACATTGTCAAAAGCTTTCTCTAAGTCTACAAATGCTAGAAACATAGGTTTGCCTTTTCTTCATCTTTCTTCTAAGATAAGTCGTAAGGTCAGTATTGCCTCACGTGTTCCAGTATTTCTACGGAATCCAAACTGATCTTCCCCCAGGTCGGCTTCTACTAGTTTTTCCATTCGTCTGTAAAGAATTCGTGTTAGTATTTTGCAGCTGTGGCTTATTAAACTGATTGCTCGGTAATTCTCACATCTGTCAACACCTGCTTTCTTTGGGATTGGAATTATTATATTCATCTTGAAGTCTGAGGGTATTTCGCCTGTTTCATACATCTTGCTCACCAGATGGTAGAGTTTTGTCAGGACTGGCTTTCCCAAGGCCGTCAGTAGTTCCAATGGAATGTTGTCTACTCCAGGGGCCTTGTTTCGACTCAGGTCTTTCAGTGCTCTGTCAAACTCTTCACGCAGTATCGTATCTCCCATTTCATCTTCATCTACATCCTCTTCCATTTCCATAATATCGCCCTTGTATAGACCCTCTATATACTCCTTCCACCTTTCTGCCTTCCCTTCTTTGCTCAGAACAGGGTTGCCACATGAGCTCTTGATATTCATAAAAGTGGTTCTCTTCTCTCCAAAGGTCTCTTTAATTTTCCTGTAGGCAGTATCTATCTTACCCCTAGTGAGATAAGCCTCTACATCCTTACATTTGTCCTCTAGCCATCCCTGCTTAGCCATTTTGCACTTCCTGCCGATCTCATTTTTGAGACGTTTCTATTCCTTTTTGCCTGCTTCATTTACTGCAATTTTATATTTTCTCCTATCATCAATTAAATTCAATATTTCTTCTGTTACCCAAGGATTTCTACCAGCCCTTGTCTTTTTACCTACTTGATCCTCTGCTGCCTTCACTACTTCATCCCTCAAAGCTACCCATTCTTCTTCTACTGTATTTCTTTCCCCCATTCCTGTCAATTGTTCCCTTATGCTCTCCATGAAACTCTGTACAACCTCTACCGTATTTACTCGAATCTAAGCCGCACTTTTTTTCCGGTTTTTGTAATCCAAAAAACCGCCAGCGGCTTAGAATCGAGTGCAAAGCAAGCGGGAGTTCTGAAAAATGTTGGTGGGTGCCGCCACAACTAACTTCTGCCGTCGAATATATGTAGCGCCACACAGGCATGCTTTGTAGGCACAAAGATAAATACTGGCACCAAAATCTCTGCGTCAGTAAATAAATTAAAAAAAAAAAAGTGGAAGACGAGCCTTTTTCCTCCGCCCGGAGTTTCGACCACTGCATTTTGGTACATTATCCAACGAAGTAAATACAAATTCTGTATTGTTGATCTTGGAATGTAGCAGCATATCAATGTACTACGAAAATCCGACTGGCAAGACTGTTTGGGATGTTTGTCAATATGGCCAACTCTACGTTCTGAATTTTTTCCTACCTGTGAGAAGAGATGGTTGCTAATAGGAGCTTTTATGAATTGTGAATCACATTTAGTATTCTCTTCGCCATAAGATTATTACGAATATAAACATTTTGCCATGTATTGTTTCATGTTTGCTACTATCTCATTTACATCCTGTCTGCCTAATAAACTACGAAACTAGAGTGAGACAACAGCAAACGCGGAAGAATATACATATCATGTCATGTTTATATTCGTATTATTCTTATGCCTGATAGTGATACAGTCAGTAATGAAGCACGGCAACTGACTAGATTTTTAAATCTAAGATGACTAATTTCTGTGCAGAATGTAATGAACTAAAGAGGCGCCTGCAAATATTTTGGAACGGAGAAAAATTTTCGCTAAAATTTCATTCAGAACATCATCTATCATATGCAGTCTATTATTTGGTTCTTGTTGATCATTATCAAAGAAAGCAGTAGTGTAAGTAACAACAAATGTTTCGCTAATGAGACGACTCCTCTCTATTTTTTATTTGTAAGCGGCGGTAGCGCGCACAAAAGCAAGCCACGCCGCAAGCGGCGACAGGCCGTAAACACGCACTATCAGAATGTGACAAACAATGCATGACACAGTGCAGTAATGCATTTTCAGCTTAGAGTGATGTAAACACCTATAACAAAGAGAACGGCACTTATCAGATCAAAGAAAAATAAGCAATCAATTCAAATCAGACGAAGCACGTGAAAAAGGAAGGATATCAGTATAAATACGGACGGAGCGCATGACGCGTAGCAATGGCTACCTGGTAAACCGTAACTGCTAAGCTTACGACTCAAACCAAACTACTGCAGCTGTATCGTCATTCATTCGATCTAAATTGTGTCTCATATTACAACTAGCGAACTTTGTTTCGATTTGGAGGTGCGACCATAAACTTTTCTCTCCCCTTGAATTTCGAGTCTCAAATTTCAGGTGCGGCTTAGATTTGGGAAAAATTTTTTTCCTTGATTTCGAGTCTCATTTTTCAGGTGCGGCTTAGATTCGAGTGCGGCTTAGATTCGAGTAAGTACGGTAGTTCTTTCAGTTTATCCAGGTCCCATCTCCTTAAATTCCCACCTTTTTGCAGTTTTTTCAGTTTTAATCTACAGGTCATAACCAATAGATTGTGGTCAGAGTCCAAATCTGCTCCTGGAAATGTCTTACAATTTAAAACCTGGTTCCTAAATCTCTGTCTTACCATTATATAATCTATCTGATACCTTTTAGTATCTCCAGGGTTCTTCCATGTATACAACCCTCTATCATGATTCTTAAACCAAGTGTTAGCTATGATTAAGTTGTGCTCTGTGCAAAATTCTACCAGGCGGCTTCCTCTTTCATTTCTTAGCCCCAATCCATATTCACCTACTACGTTTCCTTCTCTCCCTTTTCCTACACTCGAATTCCAGTCACCCATGACTATTAAATTTTCGTCTCCCTTCACTATCTGAATAATTTCTTTTATTTCATCATACATTTCTCCAATTTCTTCGTCATTTGCAGAGCTAATTGGCATGTAAACTTGTACTACTGTAGTAGGTGTGGGCTTCGTATCTATCTTGGCCACAATAATGCGTTCACGAAGCTGTTTGTAGTAGCTTACCCGTGTTCCTATTTTCCTATTCATTATTAAACCTACTCCTGCATTACCCCTTTTTGACTTTGTGTTTATAACCCTGTAGTCACCTGACCAGAAGTCTTGTTCCTCCTGCCACCGAACTTCACTAATTCCCACTGTATCTAACAATCACCTATCCATTTCCCTTTTCAAATTTTTTAACCTACCTGCCCGATTAAGGGACCTGACATTCCACGCTCCGATCCGTAGAACGCCAGTTTTCTTTCTCCTGATAACGACATCCTCTTGAGTAGTCCCCGCCCGGAGATCCGAATGGGTGACTATTTTACCTCCGGAATATTTTACCCAAGAGGACGCCATCATCATTTAATCATACAGTAAAGCTGAATGCCCTCGGGAAAAATTACGGCCGTAGTTTCCCCTTGCTTTCAGCTGTTCGCAGTACCAGCACAGCAAGGCCGTTTTGGTTATTGTTACAAGGCCAGATCAGTCAATCATCCAGACTGTTGCCCTTGCAACTACTGAAAAGGCTGCTGCCCCACTTCAGGAACCACACGTTTGTCTGGCCTCTAAACAGATACTCCTCCGTTGTGGTTGTACCTACGGTACGGCTATCTGTATCACTGAGGCACACAAGCCTCCCCACCAACGGCAAGGTCCATGGTTCAGGGGGGGGATTTACATAATACAAAATTAAAAATACCAAAAATGAAGTTACATGAAGAATCAAAAAAGATTTCCAAACATGATGAGAGAAGATGAACTTCCACAAACAATGACTCTATACAACACAAACAAACTTCCTAATACATTTCAGTACACTGACATAAAACATGCAATGGAGGATATGTTACGGACACTGAGACCTACAAAGCCATTACCTGCATCTTAAAATTGATACTTATTAGGTGATGACACCTACCACTGAGTGTTCTCAAAATGAACCAACTTGAATTTATCTCGAGAGTAATTGACATATGAAATGCATACTATGATGTATACAATAAATAACTGAAACAGATGAAAAGATATTACCAAAAAACATGACTAATGTTCATGGATAGATTAAAGTATCTAAATCCTCAGATACATATAGAACTCTATGTACGATGTAAAAATGGCAGAACCATGTATACCACATATCCTCCATACATACTCGTATACTTCTCTACAGATAACTGTAATACAACACCTTTTCAACACTCACACTCCATCAAACCATTTAAATTAACACTATATGAAGAATGTAGTAAAAAGATTTTGTCTCATGGAGAAATATGTCTCTACAAAACACTATATATGCTATAGAACAAACCCACTCACACAAACAGATCAGAACACAACGTTACATCACTCTACATATGAAACTATAAACCCAATTACACTAATTTTACATACTTCTCAGACAAATGACACGAAGAATCAAGAGAGAAGAGAACCGCACATGAAGAAATATGTCTCCCAAATACAACATTAATACTATTCATCAAACACACTTCAATTATCTCAACTTGACACAGGCACAAAACATTGCATTCATACAACAGATCTTTCTTACACAATTTTTACACAAAACAAAATTAAAAATACCAAAAATGAAATTACACGAAGAATCAAGAAAGAAGATTTCGAAACAAGAAGAGGGAAGCGAACATACGCAAACAAAGGCTCTATACAACAGAAACATGCTTCCAACCACACTTGAGTACACTGACAAAACACATGCATTGGAGGATATGGGACAATTACTTTTTAATTATTAGTATTTACTTTGCTTTTAAAATTGTTTCTGACATTGACAGGGTCTAAGATTCAACTTTACATCCGGTCTTATAGTTTCATCTTTGTGTACTTATCGACGTATCTGCTGCTGCACAACCTCTGTTTAATTTCATTAGTCATTTTTATATCAAATTCTTTTGTCTACAGTCCGCTGGTTTTTGTTCGGTTCTGTTCCTTCGCTGATTAGGTATTGACGCATTGTCATGACTCTCTGTATGAATCTGTGTTAAAATGTTCCTTAAGTCTTATTGTCAAGATTAACCTTACAATGTATTTCATTTCTAAATCACTCTGTGCCGTCTGTATTGCGGCCGAGGAAACGCGCACGACCTATATCTAATGTCACTTCCCTCCTTCTTCATTAATTTTAAATGCTAATTTACACTTTTGATTCCCCTTTTAGGCTAGTAACTGTGTCATCGTGGCACCCAACAGTGGGCCAGACATCATTACTGTTGTATTAATATATACACTCCTGGAAATTGAAATAAGAACACCGTGAATTCATTGTCCCAGGAAGGGGAAACTTTATTGACACATTCCTGGGGTCAGATACATCACATGATCACACTGACAGAACCACAGGCACATAGACACAGGCAACAGAGCATGCACAATGTCGGCACTAGTACAGTGTATATCCACCTTTCGCAGCAATGCAGGCTGCTATTCTCCCATGGAGACAATCGTAGAGATGCTGGATGTAGTCCTGTGGAACGGCTTGCCATTCCATTTCCACCTGGCGCCTCAGTTGGACCAGCGTTTGTGCTGGACGTGCAGACCGCGTGAGACGACGCTTCATCCAGTCCCAAACATGCTCAATGGGGGACAGATCCGGAGATCTTGCTGGCCAGGGTAGTTGACTTACACCTTCTAGAGCACGTTGGGTGGCACGGGATACATGCGGACGTGCATTGTCCTGTTGGAACAGCAAGTTCCCTTGCCGGTCTAGGAATGGTAGAACGATGGGTTCGATGACGGTTTAGATGTACCGTGCACTATTCAGTGTCCCCTCGACGATCACCAGTGGTGTACGGCCAGTGTAGGAGATCGCTCCCCACACCATGATGCCGGGTGTTGGCCCTGTGTGCCTCGGTCGTATGCAGTCCTGATTGTGGCGCTCACCTGCACGGCGCCAAACACGCATACGACCATCATTGGCACCAAGGCCGAAGCGACTCTCATCGCTGAAGACGACACGTCTCCATTCGTCCCTCCATTCACGCCTGTCGCGACACCACTGGAGGCGGGCTGCACGATGTTGGGGCGTGAGCGGAAGACGGCCTAACGGTGTGCGGGACCATAGCCCAGCTTCATGGAGACGGTTGCGAATGGTCCTCGCCGATACCCCAGGAGCAACAGTGTCCCTAATTTGCTGGGAAGTGGCGGTGCGGTCCCCTACGGCACTGCGTAGGATCCTACGGTCTTGGCGTGCATCCGTGCGTCGCTGCGGTCCGGTCCCAGGTCGACGGGCATGTGCACCTTCCGCCGACCACTGGTGACAACATCGATGTACTGTGGAGACCTCACGCCCCACGTGTTGAGCAATTCGGCGGTACGTCCACCCGGCCTCCCGCATGCCCACTATACGCCCTCGCTCAAAGTCCGTCAACTGCACATACGGTTCACGTCCACGCTGTCGCGGCATGCTACCAGTGTTAAAGACTGCGATGGAGCTCCGTATGCCACGGCAAACTGGCTGACACTGACGGCGGCGGTGCACAAATGCTGCGCAGCTAGCGCCATTCGACGGCCAACACCGGGGTTCCTGGTGTGTCCGCTGTGCCGTGCGTGTGATCATTGCTTGTACAGCCCTCTCGCAGTGTCCGGAGCAAGTATGGTGGGTCTGACACACCGGTGTCAATGTGTTCTTTTTTCCATTTCCAGGAGTGTATTTTGTTCTATATTTCATGGTCTATCTTACAACGGCCAACCTGTTACGGAGAACTGTTGTATCTGAAAGTAATGGGACATTGATGGTAAATTGCTCGAATGGCCAGTGAAAGAGGAAATATTGTACAATCCTGGACTTACGAAAGTACGACGCTGTGCTTCACATCTGTAAAAAGGTAAGCGATATCATCACTCTCACTCTGTTTTACATGTTTGGCAACTTTAAACGCGTGTTCAGTAACTCATATTTTGGCATTTTTTCTGTTAACTACATCATTGGTGTTAACTTGCATTTTAATGTTGACTTCCATTGTTAAGAGTTTGTCAAACATGTCTGTCATTGTGCTGTGCTATCACAAGATGATACACTCATCTTTCTAATGTTTTGCTTAGCCCTTCAGGCTGCCATCTTGTCCTTGCTTAATAATTATATTGCAGCTGCGCATAGTGTTAAAACCTCAGTACGTTGTCCAGCTTCATTTTATTATTATTCAAAGTCAGTGTTACCATATTTTACTGTTACTATCAGTCAATGCCGAAATACGAAAAATTTTCCACTATGAATACCAGTGATGAGACACACAGACAATTGCATCTGGATGACGGTACTGCTGCCGATGGGATAATGGTGGGAATGGGTTCCAAAATTGATGTTTTGGAAACCGGAAGCGCAAATGCTCCAAATGTATTGGAATCTGAAGACATGCAATTGGGAACAAGTGAAGTAACTGCACAAGTGACACAGTTGATTGCATTGTTTGGAGATTCTTTCTAAGTTTAACAGATACGTTCAATAACATCTCCTCCAACATGTCAAAAAAGCTGGATGAGAAATTCAATGAACAACGCATTGAGTTACAAGAAAGCTTTAATGGACAACGTACTGATTTACAAGGTAAATGCGATGCACTGTGTCTGATGCAAAATTTGAAAATTTGACTAAAAATATCCAAGAAAGCTTTAATGAACAAAGGACTGAGTCTAATGCAAAATTTGCAGATTTGACTAAATATATTCAAGAAAGTTTTAGTGAGCGAAGGACTGCATTAGATGCAAAATATCAAGGCTTATCTAAAAACGTTCGTGGGAAATTTGACGATACAGTAGTCACTGATGTGAACAATCAACTGGATGGAAACCTAGCGCAAATCCGAACTGAAATCTTGAGCTTAACTGAAGCATAACGTGAGATCCTGGATCAAGTTAAGCGGTTGTCTGACGATGTGAAGGACTTAAAAGATACGCAGACAACCGTGGAAGTGAAAATGTCAAATTTAACAGACTGAGTTCACGGAACTTTCTCTTGAGCAAGAGTGCAAATTGCAGCAAAACCTCGACGCTGAAGGTGAAACATTAAATAGGGAATTTGGTGAATGGGTAACAGAATGCAATAAAGGCATAATTCAAAAAACTGAGACAGAAATATGCTCCGCAGTACAAGCTGTTGGTGCAGAGGTACTGTCTGAACCAGGAACATCTGGCAAATCGTAGCAGCATCAACTTGGCCACATTTAAAACATTTTGAAAAATGGGTTGCCTGGGTGGTAGCAACAAGTGAATGATTTAAAAAACGAGATTTGTAAGATGCAAGAGTCACCACGTGTGCCAGATTCACTTCCACCATTTCTGCAAAATAATCCGATGGGGGCAACACAGAATAATACGTCACCGCAACATACTGGACATTACAGTCCATATGGTAATTCTCCACCAGCCAGATGGTCACAAAATCCCAGAAATGATACAGTACAAATAGTGGAGTGTGTAGACGAGCACCCTACGCAAACTTCGTATGCGTCAAACTCGGGTCTCATCACACTCCCTCATCATGACCGCAGGATTTAATGGGGACAACATGTAGCGAACATGCTTTGTTACAATGACAATGTAGATATATGGGAAGAAGTACCAGGTGATCTGATATCTTGCAGAGATACTTGGGTAGATCAGGTGCAAGCAGCTGTAAATGGGGTAGTTGACGGTATTCTGGTTACCATTATAATCGACACTGGTGTGAGTATGAGTGTGATGGCTACTCATTTTCTGAAAAGAATACAGGAAAAGAAAAAAGTACTGACATTGCCCGTACAGAATTGTGTTGTGTCTGGAGCTATTGGCGCATGTACACAAAGGGTAAAAAAGCAGGCACTGGTCTTAACTGAATTCGAGAGCAGAGCCATGGAGTGCACGTTCTTAATAGTGTAGGTATTGACGGTGCCGTGCTTGTTAGGGATTAAGTTCCTAAGATGGAGGAATGTGTGTATCAATATCCAACAGAGAACCTGCACCCTGACTATTAGTGAGAGGGAGATAAAGTTAAATTTAATTCATACAAAGGCACATCAAGTCAGTTTTCATACAGACATGTCTATACGAGTAGTGAGTGTAAATCTACTGGTGCAGACAGTCACTTACCCCACAACCGATCAGATCCGGTGTTGGCATATTCAGATGATGATCCACTTGACATAAGCAAAATACATGCTAAGTCATGAGAATCTGAGTGTTTTAGTGAACAACAAAGAATGATCTTATCCATCTCTTAACCAAGTATGTACATGTCTTTTCTAAAAAGCCCGGTATTATCAAAGGATAGATATACCACATGAATGGTGTTCCCCATGGTACTTATTGCAACAAGACCTATGCAATCCCATGGGCCTGCAGGGATGCCATTAAACAAGAATTACGAAACATGCAAGAGTGGAATATAGTTGAAACTTCATTCTCTCCTTACTGCAGTCCATTATTAGCTGTTGTTAAACCAGGTGGTGGACTGCGCATGGTCCTTGATGTGCACAACATGAACAAAATTATTGTACCAGCATGTACACATCTGGAAGCTCTGGAAGGGAAATTGCAAAAATATTCAGGTGTGAATTTTCTAACCACACTGGATCTTGGATTATCGTATTGGCAGACCCAGCTGTCAGAAGTTTCAAACAAATATACCGTCTTTGTATCTGCTGGATGGTCATACCAGTTCAAGGAGCTACCATTCAGGTTAAACGTCAGCTCTGGCATATTTATTACGGCCCTTGACACTGTTCTCAGTCCAGGGTTGTTGGATAAGTAGGTTGATTTATTAATCACCACGGCTTCTTGGAATGAACACCTAGAATTGTTAAAATAATTATTACAATGATTTTTGGACTCAGGCGTTACTGCAAACCTGGAGAAACTGAAATCTGGCAAGCAGCAAATCAAGTTTTTAGTCCACATAATATTTCCGTCAGGTATTGTTACTGACCTGGACAAGATACAGGCAATAGCTAAGTGTCTGCCACCCATGACGAGAAAACAATTGAAAGCTTTCCTTCGCATGACATCTTTCTTTAGACGATTTGTGACAAACCAGCTGTTGAACAGTCCAGAAAAATGCTCCCTGGTCCTGGACTCCACAGTGCCAGGAAGCGTTTAAAGGAATTAAAGATATATTGATTCATGCCAGAATTCTGGAACATCCCGAAATGCAAGAAGGTTTTTTCATTGCCTCAGATGCATCCTATTTGAGTTTGGGCTCTTGTTTACTTCAAATGGTTGTCGTTGATGGCCAAATGCAAGTTTGAGTTATTAGCTTCACCAGCTGAGTATTAACCGAGTGTGAAAGGTCCAACTCAGCTACGGAGTTGGAAGCTCTCTGCGTTGTATGGTCTGAGAAGAAGTTTAATTATTTTATTTGCTGTCGGTACATTAAAGTGTACTGCAACCATAAGGCACTTAGCTTTCTTTTGACCTGTCGGCTTCTACACCAGAGGTTGATGCAGTGGGTCCTATTTTTGCAATAATACGATTTTGAAATTATCTATATAAAGGGCAGCAAAAATATTATCACTGACACCTTATCCAGGTTGCTGTGTGGTCTTCCTGAGTTCAGTGAACTTGTCGAGCAGGCCACCAATTACGAAGTGCTACTGATGAAAGATCCTGTCCATCACAGGTACTATTTAGAAATGTATAAGAACATGAAAACCCTGCAAGACGTAGATCCAAAGTGGGCAAAAGTATAGGGTGTGTTGGCGGAGCAGCCTACTCACTAACTAAGTCAATCCTACACAGTGCACAATTACGTGTTATTCCATAGGAATTATTCCGATACAGAATTGTGGTGTGCGTGCAGACCCCATGTGTACCAGGATCACCTAATCTGGTATACACACATGTCCTGGGGGCACTGTGGAATATAGAAATGTAAGCAGAAAATTGCCACTTACTGTTACCTGCCAAACATGCACAGTCGCATGCATCATTTGTTACGAACATGCGTTGTATGTAAGAGAACCAAACCTATGTGCATACCAAATAAGATTCAGCTGCATCGCATCCTGGATCAAAACCTGGAGAGATTGCTTCAATTGACTTGGCTGGACCATACTCTCATGGAAGGGGAAGTGTCGATTACCTGGTGGCTATACATGATATGTTTTCCAAACACATCCGTTTGTATGTACCAAAATCAGCTCATGCCGCACACATTGCTAAGAGACTGAAGGAAGATTATTTCCCTTGTTTTGGTAAGCCGAGTGCGATTTTGTCTGATAATGCATCTAATTTCACTGGGCGAGTTTGGTATTTGTTTCTGCGAGAGCAGAACATCAAACAGATTTTAATTTCTCTATTCCACCCAGAAAGTGATTGCAAAGAAAGAATATTCAAAGAATTCAACTGTTTTATCCGGACTTACACTTGATTTAGTCACCCTCTTTAAAGTAATCATGAACGACCTTCCACATCTATCCACAGGGCACACACCCAATGAAATAATGTTAAATAAAACTGAGAAGAATGAGTGGGTAGCTGCCCTTCCACTTGCCCCGAAATGCAACATCTCGTGGGAAGAGAAGACTAGACTGGTGCTCGTATCATTAAATACTAGCGCTGACAGATGAAAATGAGTATACGACAAAACATTAGGATGAGTACATTCATTTAGCCTAGGTGAAATAGTGTTACTTTGGTCCCACTCTAAACCATCTCTCCTAAAAAGAGAGATATACTGGCCCGTTCAGGATAATTAAAATTCCACATGACGGGTGTTGCTTGTTACATTACCGAAACCATGTAAAGTGAAAGGGCTTTACCAAAATCTGGACCTCAGAAAATTTATAAGATAGGATCTTGGTTTGTTCTTATAAAGAGAGAGATAAAGGTGTACTTAATTTGTCTATGATGGATTTTCTTATTTTGTTCCTAGAATAAGTATTTCTATGTAAACCTGCATGTAAACATTTGGCACAGTATAATTATTGGAAGAAAAAGCTTGCTGCTCTAAATACTAAGAGATAACGAGTCTCAAAGAGAGCCATAAGCTGTGTACCAGCAAATGGTTTGAGATTTCATAATAATTTATACTATGTTGTCATGTTTATTCATGTACTGAGGACTGTGTTTGCTGCACACAAGTTAGTGCCTTCTGCACTACAAACTTTTGTTTCGTAAGCAAAAGCTTACTAAATATTTTCTATTTTGTCATTTTTTTATAGCAATGTTCATTTGTTAGTAATGTAAATAGTAATGTAGCATTTAGTCATAGGGAATCTTATCCTTGCACGGACTGTGTTACCAGTTAATGAAACGGATACAATGATTACCTGAAGGAGAATGATATCTGTGCTTTGTGTACTATGCATATTAACAATCTTGCAAAGTTTCTAAATAAGCTACAAACCGTAGCAAACATGGACTTAGCATTTATTGCTGTTCTCTGATGATTCATGAGATTTTGGTCTTAAGTTTCACCTGTATATAGCAATTTTCAAGAACTATGAGCTGAACTCTACTATGAGAAAGTAATTCTTAGATACCTAAATAGTACGCAAATTTTAAATGCAATGATTTCTGTGTTTGCTCAAGTGGATTATGATTATGTGTGGTTTTTATGTGTATTTATATCTATGCTTTGTGTATCACTCGCGGTCGCAAGCCTTGCTGTTTTTGCTGGCTTTGGTCATTTTGTTTTGACTTTCTGTCATGTATGGGTTCAGGAGGCATGATGTCCTGATCTTTATTTCTGTTCGCATATTAATTACACCATGGACCATTTGTTAGTGCCCGACTGAATGACTGACTCCAGATTTGGAAAATACAGCTGATTTTATGTCCCTTTTTGTGGCTAAGAATATACCAAGCTAGAAAAATGACCATTTGTATCTGACTAAAGTGTACTTTTATATACCGGAAATCTAAGAAAATACTGTTGTCACGAACTAGAGACTGAAGTGTAAATGTTGTGCACAGTTCCAATGCACAAAAATTCCAAGAACAGTTGTGTGACAAATAAATAATGCAAAGACACTCTTTGGAGTGAGCACAACTAGCAAACCCTTCGACAAAGCAAACTTTCTCACCGTCATGTGGGACATATAAACACAGAACATTATAAAGCGAATAACTTAGTGGTGTTTACTCACCTCTATCTGGCTTTGTTTGGATGGTATACTGCTGCGTTGTGAATGCTCCGGACACTGTAATCCTGTGGTGCTGCATGTAGTCCAGAGTTCACAAACCACTTATCACCGAATCAGAAACACACGTGACGAATTAATTAGTGTGAGAATTCAAAAGTCACCTGCCCACATGCAGGAGCCAATTGACACGATCTCCACTATAAACTGATTCTTGTCATGCTGTGTACATTATTGAACCTCAGAACTCTGCTGCAGCAGTTTTGAGAAAAGGTAATGTTAAGCCATAGAAGGATGCTCTAACACTACTACTCTGTAGAGCAATGTGATGTATGTGTATAGAGTTAAATGTTTTGAACAGTATCGTATACAGAGACGGTAGACAGAGCATCATACCAACCTACGAGCAGTGTAAATAAACTGAGTTCATAGAATAACAGTTCATGACCGAAAAGTTAATAAAACCTGAACCCACACCATAATCTTAGTTCAGAACATATAGTTGGCAGCATTGCATAGCCGTGTGTCTATTAAGCATTGATGCCACATAAAAATTTTGTTCCATGATCCCGTGGAGTACTGGGCAACAGTTGGCAGCAAACTGGAACTCAGCAGTGTGCGCCTTCGCACTAACACTGAAGATCCAGCCATCCGATGTCATGTCTGCTGCTTCCATGGTGGGGGGCGGCCTGCTGTCATTGACTGGAGCCATCAGCTGATCACATCCCTACCCCACAGATATTATGCAAGTGCACTCGACCGTAGCTGTGCGGAGCCAAACAAACACCAAGTCTACATTGAGATTGTATAATTTAACATTTCCATAATCCAACTCTACCACATGATCACGAGTCTACTTTGAGTTTGTATCCACTCATTTTCTCCGAAAATACAGTGGCCATCCAGCACAAGAAAGCTTCAAGTCTACTTTGGTTTATATAAATTCCTTATATGTTGGACATTTTCCGCAACTACCAGCACAAGAAGACTTCAAGTCTACTTTGGTTTATATAAATTCCTTACACTTTTGACGTTTCTTCGACTATCATTGCAAGAAGAACTCAAGTCTTACATAGTTTTATGTAAATTCAATAATTTTTGCACATTTCAGCGAAACCACCAACACCAGGAAGACGTTGAGTCTACATTGAGGTTATATACATTCAATCTTTCTTTGAACTTAAAAAGTTGACAAATTGTCAAGACCTTCAGTCTGTTTTGACTTATATTATTTTATTGTCTGATGAATTCTGTTTTATGAAGCATCTCCAGCTAAATTATTGCACTATGGACAATTCGTCGTAAAGCTACTTTGTGTGAATGATTGCCTGTCAATGGAATTTGACCTTTTAAGAAACAATTGTTATTTTTTTAACTCTGTTCTATGTCAAGATGCTAGTATGGTTGTGTCATAAGTAAATATGCGAATAACCTGTATTTATTGATTTTTTACTTCTTAAAATGTTTCATGTATTGCACAAAATATCTGAATACTTAGATTGTCAACCCATTACTGATTCACATGCAAATGCTTTGTACCATAGCTTGACCCTAATGTTAGTAGAAGATTTGAAGGTATTCGGTGGTTTGTATGCCTTCAAGCATTCGAGTGAGCCATTGTAGTATTAATTTTTAATTAGTTATTTGTTTTGCTTTTAAAATTATTTCCGACATTTACAGAGACCGAGATTCCATATTACATCCCGTCTTATAATTTCATCTGTGTGTACTTATATGATGTGGAAATAATACACTGATACCATGTTACCAGAAACAAATGTGAATCCTGCAAACTACTGACAAAGTCCAATGACAGACTACATCCAACTCTATATGTACAGATACATAAAGATCTCTATGTACCGTGTAAAAATGGCTGAATAATCTATACCACATATCTTCCATACACACTTGCATATTTCTCTACAGATAACTGCAATGCCACACCTTTTCAGCAGTCACAGTGCACGTACAGGGTGTTTCAAAAATGACCGGTATATTTGAAACGGCAATAAAAACTAAACGAGCAGCGATAGAAATACACCGTTTGTTGCAATATGCTTGGGACAACAGTACATTTTCAGGCAGACAAACTTTCGAAATTACAGTAGTTACAATTTTCAACAACAGATGGCGCGGCGGTCTGGGAAACTCTATAGTACGATATTTTCCACATATCCACCATGCGTAGCAATAATATGGCGTGGTCTGTGAATGAAATTACCCGAAACCTTTGACAACGTGTCTGGCGGAATGGCTTCACATGCAGATGAGATGTACTGCTTCAGCTGTTCAATTGTTTCTGGATTCTGGCGGTACACCTGGTCTTTCAAGTGTCCCCACAGAAAGAAGTCACAGGGGTTCATGTCTGGCGAATAGGGAAGCCAATCCACGCTGCCTCCTGTATGTTTCGGATAGCCCAAAGCAATCACACGATCATCGAAATATTCATTCAGGAAATTAAAGACGTCGGCCGTGCGATGTGGCCGGGCACCATCTTGCATAAACCACGAGGTGTTTGCAGTGTCGTCTAAGGCAGTTTGTACCGCCACAAATTCACGAAGAATGTCCAGATAGTGTGATGCAGTAATCATTTCGGATCTGAAAAATGGGCCAATGATTCCTTTGGAAGAAATGGCGGCCCAGACCAGTACTTTTTGAGGATGCAGGGACGATGGGACTGCAACATGGGGCTTTTCGGTTCCCCATATGCGCCAGTTCTGTTTATTGACGAAGCCGTCCAGGTAAAAATAAGCTTCGTCAGTAAACCAAATGCTGCCCACATGCATATCGCCGTCATCAATCCTGTACACTATATCGTTAGCGAATGTCTCTCGTGCAGCAATGGTAGCGGCGCTGCGGGGTTGCCGCGTTTGAATTTTGTATGGATAGAGGTGTAAACTTTGGCGCATGAGACGATACATGGTCGTTGGCGTCATTTGGACCGCAGCTGCAACACGGCGAACGGAAACCCGAGGCCGCTGTTGGATCACCTGCTGCACTAGCTGCGCGTTGCTCTCTGTGGTTGCCGTACGCGGTCACCCTACCTTTCCAGCACGTTCATCCGTCACGTTCCCAGTCCGTTGAAATTTTTCAAACAGATCCTTTATTGTATCGCTTTTCGGTCCTTTGGTTACATTAAACCTCCGTTGAAAACTTCGTCTTGTTGCAACAACACTGTGTTCTAGGCGGTGGAATTCCAACACCAGAAAAATCCTCTGTTCTAAGGAATAAACCATGTTGTCCACAGCACACTTGCACGTTGTGAACAGCACACGCTTACAGCAGAAAGACGACGTACAGAATGGCGCACCCACAGACTGCGTTGTCTTCTATATCTTTCACATCACTTGCAGCGCCATCTGTTGTTGAAAATTGTAACTACTGTAATTTCGAAAGTTTGTCCGCCTGAAAATGTACTGTTGTCCCAAGCATATTGCAACAAACAGTGTATTTCTATCGCTGCTCGTTTAGTTTTTATTGCCGTTTCAAATATACCAGTCATTTTTAAAACACCCTGTATTAAACCACTTACATTAACATTACATGAAGAATGCAGAAAGACTATTTTGTCTTATGAAGAAATATGTCTCTACAAAACACCATATACTGTATACAGCAAACACACTCACACAAGCAAATGAGGATACAGCTTCAGAATCACTCTATAACGGAAACTATAAACGCAATTACAGTCATTTGACACACTACTCAGTTAAATAACATGAAGAATCAAGATAGAAGAGAGCCATACATGAAGAAAGATGTCTCCAAAAAACAACGTAAATACTATTCAACAAACACATTTCAAATATCTCAACTGGTCACAGACACAACAACACAATGGATTTATACGACAGAACTCTTTTACACAGTATTTACACAATACGAAACTAAAAATGCCAGTAAATGAAATTACATGAAGAACCAAGAAAGAAGATTACAAACAAGAAGAGAGAAGGTGAACTTTCACAAATAAAAGCTGTATACAAAACAAGCAAACTTCCAAGTACACTGGCATAACACATGCAACGGAGGATATGGGACGGTCACTGAGACCTACAATGCCATCAGCTACATCTTACAATTGATACATATTAGGTGATGACACCAACCACTCAGTGTTTTCTAAATGAACGAACATGAGTGCAGCTTGACAGTAATTGATATATGCAACTGTCTACTGTGACGAATAAAGTAAATAACTTGAATAGATGAAAAGCCATTATTAATAAAACATGACTAATATAGCTCACTACATGCTAAGTTCATGGGTGCATTAAAGCATTGGACACCGAGGCGTTGAAATGGAATCAATGTATATCGTATACAATTCTGACATGTATTAGTTTATGAATGAAAATGGGGAAAAAGGGCTAATAAACTTAAAACTGTGAATTCTAATTATGTCACTATACAAGTGCACCAGAAAATGCCCCCTGTGGAAAATATATATTGAATCCATCTTGTCAGAATCAAATGTGCATCCTGCTAACTACTGAGAAAGTCCAATAACTGAGAAAATGCAATATATATCTGCAGGTACATAAAGAACTCTATGTGCTGTGTACAAATAGCTGAATAATCTACTCCAAATATACTGCATACATACTCATATATCTCTCTACAGATAACTGCAATACAACAACTTTTCAACAGTGGCAGAGTACATGTTAAACCACTTACATTAACACAACATGAAGAATACAGAAAGAAGATTTTGTCTCATGAAGAAATGTGTCTCTACAAAACAATATATTCAGTATACAACAATCCCACTCACACAAACAAATCAGGGCACAGCTTTAGAATCACTCTACAACTGAAGCTATAAACTCAATGACAGTCATTTTAAACACTACTCAGTCAAATTACATGAAGAATCAAGAGAGAAGAGAAACGTTCACGAAGAAATATGTCACTGAAATACAACATCATTACTATTCAGAAAACACACTTCAAATACCTCAGCTGGTCACAGACCCTACAACACAATGGATTTATATGACAGAACTCTCTTACACATCATTTACACAATACAAAACTAAAAACACAAGTAAATGTTATTACATGAAAAATGAAGAAACTAGATTTACAAATATGAACATCGATAATGAACTTTCACAAACAAAGACTCTATACAACACAAACATGCTTCCAACTGCACTTGAGTACACTGACATAACACATGCATTGGAGGATATACGACAGTCACTTAGATCTACAAAGCCATTAGCTACATCTTGAAATTAATACATATATGGTGATGACACCTACCACTGAGTGTTCTCCAAATGAATGAACATGAGTACAACTCCATAATAATTGACACATGTAATACCATACTGAGACGAATAAAGTAAGGAACTGAAATGTATGTAGATTTATTAGTAACAATACATCACTAATATAGGTCACTAAATGATAAGTTCATCAACGGATTAATGTATCGGACATGGTGATATCAAAATGGAATTAATGTAAATTATACATAATTCTGGCATATATTACTGTATGAATGAAAATGGGAAATAGAGCTAATAAAGCTAAAATTAGAATTATAAATTACAGACTGCAGCAAGTGTGTGGAGTGCATCCACTTGAGAATGGAAGGTAACCTGAGGAATAAACATGAATTATAATTATGTAACTATACAAGTGCACCTGAAAATCTCTTTAAGGAAATAATATATTGAATCCATGTTCTCTGAAATAGATGCGCATGCTGTTAACTACTGAGAAAATCCACTGACAGAGAGAATGTAACTGTACTTCTCCAGGTACATTAAGAACACTACGTACTGTGTAAAAATGGCTGAATAATCTACACCACACCGATAACTACAGTACATTTCACCAGTGACAGTGCACATGTCAAAAAACTTACATTAACATTACATGAAGAATGAAGGAAGAAGATTTTTGCTCATGAAGAACGATGTCCCTACAAAACAATTTATACCCTATGCAACAAACACACTCACATACGCAAATCAGGACACAGCTTTAGAATCACTCTACAACTGAACACTGTAAACTCTTTGACAGTTATTTTACACACTACACAGTCAAATGACATGAAGGACAAAAAAGAAGAGAACCATACATGAAGAAATATGTCACTGAAATACAACATCAGTACTATTCACCAAACACATTTAAAATATCTCAACTGCACACTCACAGAAGAACACGAGGGATTCATATGACAGAATTTTCTTACACAATTTTTACACAATACAAAATTAAAAATACCAGTACCTGAAATTACATGAAGAATCAAGAAAGAAGATTTCTGAAAATGAAGACAGAAGAAGAACTTTCACAAACAAAGACTCTAGTACTACACAAACATGCCCTCAACTACACTCGAGTACACTGACATAACACATGTGATTGAGGATATGGAACTGTCACTGAGACCTACAAAGCCAATACCTACATGTTAAAACTGATACATATATGATGATGACACCTACCACTAATGAGTGCTTTCCAAATGAAAAAACATGAGTATGGCTTCAGAGTAAAGAATACTGGGAGTAGCATACTGTAACGAACACAGTAAAGAACAGAAATGTATGTTAACTTGCTATAATCAGTTCATGACTTATATAACTCACTGAATGCTATGTTCATGGATCATGCACTGAGATAACAAAACAGAATTAATGCAAGTGATACATTTTTCTTGCATATATTACTTTTTTAATGTCATAGCAAATAAAATGACTAATGTTGCTTGAAATGTGAATTCTAATTGTGGCACTAAAGAGTGCACTAAAATTACTGTTTATGAATGTAATATGTTGAAAATATGCAATCTGAAAGAGATGTACATGCCATTAACTACTGAAAAAGTGCTATGGCAGAGAAAATACAACTGTATATCTCCATAATCATAAAGAAGTCTATGCACTGTTGAATTTTTGCTGAGTTGCCTATACCGCATATCCTCCATTCAAACTCATACATCTCTCTACTGATAACTACAATACAATACTTTTTCAACTATGAGAGTGCACATGTTAACTTGGCTACCACAATATTACATGAAGAATCAAGAAAGAATATGTTTTTTCCCATGAAGAAACACTACAACTGCCGTATCACTGAACCATTCACAATAACTCACACTCTGTCCTATCTTCCTATTCATAATAAATCCTACTTCTGTTGTACTGTATTCTGCTGCTCTCAATAGTACACTACACTGACCAGAAATTTTGGTTACCTTTCCATTTCACTTAACTGATGCCCACTGTATCTGGACTGAGCCTTAGTAGTTTTGTTTCTGTATCTTCTTGCTTCCCTTCCATGTTGAAGCTTCTGACGTTCCCACGGACCAACAGGCAAATCAGTGTCTGACCTGGAATACATTTCATTTTAAGGATGGTCTCCACAATTGTGCAAGATAATGGAATACCAACTGTAATTTATTTTCCCTGCATAATGCAGTGTCCATTTTATGTTCAAAATATGGATTACCCTTATGATAAATAAATATCCAAAGGTAGATAGTCTCCCGCTTGGAACTTGGGTGTGGGGAAGGGGGGGGGGGGGGGGGAGTGAAAACTTGAAAGCTGGAGCTGTAGTATCAGAACAATTGGTAGCTGCCTGGAATGTCAATCACTGTTACAACAAAAATAAAATACCTTAAAAGAGAGAAGGGAAAGAATAATATGAAGATCATAAATTTACTGAGGTACAATGGCATGGATACAAAGAACTGCAGACAGATAAAAAGAAACAAATAGTGCTTGGATACAGAAGGGTTTATTCTATATTAAAAAAGGTTAGAAGTTATAATGCACATGATCACTTGGAAATGGTCATAAGTATATTCAGGGAACATGTAAATTCAAATCTCAACTACATTAGAATTTAGCTTATGCATTTTAAAAGAACTGGATTTAACTATTTTTGTTATTTATGATGTTGATATTTTTGCTCTGAAATTTGTCTGCGTCTTTAATAATATTAGAATCTTCATGAGCTTATGTTATGTGCTGGGTAAAATGTTGGCTGCACTCCAGCTGCAAGTTACTTAAATAAAAAGACAGTGAAAATGATCAATTTATGAAAATATAATTTTATTGGATGCTTAAAAATCTACTAACCAAGTGGTGGCAGGAGACCAGTCAAAGTACAGAAATTTTGAAGCTGTCAGAGCCAGTGCATCCTACTTTTGGTGGGAAGGGTTAAAGGGAAAGGAAGAGGTATGAAGGAAAAGGACAGGTGACATTTAGAAAATGGAGAGAGTTGGGAAGAGGAACCCAGGGTCAATGGGGACTTTCTGGATAGGATAAGAAGGAAAGATAGATTTCTGAGGATTGCACTGGTCAAGATTTGAAACTCTGAGCACTTAAAGGTGGAAGATAGGGCAATATGCAATACAGACATTACTGACATAACATGGTGCACAAGTTAATAAGTGCAGAAAGATAAGTATGTGGTAGACGGGAGGAGGAGGGTGGCAGGGGGGGGGGGGGAATGGGTTGGGGGTTTTGTGGGGAATAGACAAGTCAGAAAACAAAGATATAGAAAACGAAAAGGGAGCGAACCAATGAATGCTGAAACCAAAAAATTAACAAAATTGAATGCCAGGATGGCAGTGAGAAGCAAGGACATGATGTAATGCCAGTTCCTGCCTCCAGGGTCCTGATAAACTTGTGTCTGGGGGAACAATCAAGATGACACACATGGTGAAACAGTAACCGAGGTCAAGACTGTCATGTTACAGAGCAAGTTCTGCAACAGGATACTGTGTTGGCAGTATATACTCTCTGCCTACAAAAATTCACCCAAACTGATATCTTTGTGGTAGTAAAGTGCTGAACAGTATTTATGTAATAGCTGGTACAGGAGACGGGTCATTTGATATGGGGCTCTCCCTTTTGTCATCTACAGAGCTGGTATGGGTGATGATAGTCCTACAGTGCGGAGAGTCACAAGGGTAGGAGCCATAGGGTAGGGAAATGCATGCATGAGATCTTCCAAGGATAATGCGGAAACTGGGAGGGAGATGAGAAGCTATTTTAGGTGTGGTGGACGAAATGTTGGACAGAGTGGACCTCATTTCAGAGCATGATTTTAAGAAGTCATAACCTTGTCAAAGTAGCTGATAAACACTTTCAGGACCATGGTAATACTGAGTAATGACAAGTGTATTCCTAAGTTGCTTTTTGGAGGACTCAGCAGTAGCAGGATTGGATACGATGGCCGTGGAAATCTGCTTTCAAGCTGAGGTGGTTCTGTAGTTATGTCTGGAGAAGACTAGGATTAGAAAAGTGGTGTACTGCTGTAAAGAGCCTGCATCTGAACAAATGTGTATGCCTTGAATGCCAATGCCATACAAGACAAAATTAGGGGTAAAAAAAAATGGAAATTCAGTGTTTTATTTAATAAAATTCTGTGATTCTTCCAGATTCTTGAAATATGCACTTCGTATGTGCATAACCTCATCAATTTTGTGTTTAAATGCCTTTTTAAAGCAGATGGGGTAAACATTTTCTATGTGCCTAGGACACCAGAAGAAGTCTGCTAGTATCAAACATAGGCCTTAATTCGAGGAAGAAATATCTGAGGATGTTGGAGCACAACACTGTACTGTAGTAAAACATGGAATGTAGGAAAATCAGAACAGAAGTGGAATGAAACATTACAGATGTGCTGCTACAGAATAATTAGGTAGACTGATGAGGATACAATTGGAGAGGTTCTCTGCAGAATTAGTGAGGAATGGGATATATGGAAAAGACTCACTGAAAAGAAGTAGGGACAGAAAGATAGGACATACATTAAATTGTCAGGGAATAACTTCCATGGTAGCAGAGGGAGCTGTAGAGGGTAAAAGCTGTCTAAGAAGATAGAGACTGGAATACATCCAATAAATAATTGAGGACATAGGTTGCAAGTGCTATTCTGAAATGAAAAATACAGAACCTTAGGTAGACTGATGAGGAAACAATTGGAGAGGTTCTCTGCAGAATTAGTGAGGAATGGGATATATGGAAAAGACTCACTGAAAAGAAGTAGGGACAGAAAGATAGGACATACATTAAATTGTCAGGGAATAACTTCCATGGTAGCAGAGGGAGCTGTAGAGGGTAAAAGCTGTAGAAGAAGATAGAGACTGGAATACATCCATTAAATAATTGAGGACATAGGTTGCAAGTGCTATTCTGAAATGAAAAATACAGAACCTTGCCTAAAATGTCTCATTATTTAATTTAAATGATTAATGGAAAATCTCATATAAAGATATTGAGAATATCTTTGGCTTCCCTCTGACAACCATGCCTCCATCCTGCTACCCTCCCTGTTTACCTTTCCCTGTTGCTTCATAACCTGGATTGTGAGTAACTGAATCCACTTTCCCTTCTTCCCTTTCTTTCCCCTCTCTCCTCCCTGACGAAGGAACAAAGTTCTGAAAGCTAGGAATGTAAATTTTCTGTTCTGTTTTGTGTATCTATCAGCTGTACTGAGCTGAGGTAAGTACTGGCCAGCCCCTCTATCTCTTTGTTAATATTTGTTTCATTATTTAATTTTGCCAACAACCTTTGATTGTGGTCAGGGATTTATTGAAATTGATTCTTCTGACAATATAAGTAGTTTACTTCATTTTACTGAAACTTTTTGCATGTATTTAGTTGTAAAGTAGTAGTTGTTACTGTTTTGGGTGCGTTTCAAGAATTTTGCATCATAAAATGTCAAAAACTAGTTTAATTGCAATCATAAATTGTGTGATAAACTACACATATGTGTTGCTGAAAACTGTATTAAAACTAAAGTAATTGTTATGTTATGTGTTATGTGATGTGAATCAAAATGAAAATTTCCCCAAACATGGCTCAATCCAAAGTTCAGGTTCTTGTTGCTGATCCCCTGTCCAGAGATCCCTTCAACCGACAAGCTGCACGTACTTATGAAAATTAGTCAAGATAATGGTAATAAGAAGTCATCAAAATAACTATCTCATCTTGAGTTTTATTTTTGAGGAAATGCAAAAATCCTATTCCCTTGCCTACTGCTATTGTTGATAATATTAGTAGCATTCACAATCTGGGCAGTTTAGTATGGTTACAACTCCTTTCACATAATATTACAGAAAACGACATCACTTTTTTGTCTGTCTCACAAGACAGTTAACAACTGAGAGCAAATTCTTTTCTTCATCGCCAGAGCCATGCCATTAAAGAATGGCTACAGATCTCAGAACTCTAAGCACATTGTATGCTTGCAGGCAGGGGATGTGAACTACGATTTATGGCACACAGTATGTGCATAATTCATCATCATCATCTTGGACAGTTTCCAGCCACTGGCTGGGTCTGTCGGGAACACAAGCCTCTCCATCGTGTTCTGTCTTTCCACCATTCCCCCTCTTCCACCTTCATCCAGTTCTCTCCTCTTCTCGTCACACATTCCTTCACTCCCTTCACCCATCTATCTCTTGGTCTTCCTCTGGGCCTCTTCCCCTCCAGTTGCAGATCAAACATCCTCTTTGGAATTCTTCCCTCATCCATTCTCTTCATGTGTCCATACCACTGCAGTCTTGATATTTCTATCCCGTCCTGTACTGGTTCCTCCTTTAGTCTTTCCCTCACATACACATTTCGCAATCTGTCTCATCTTGTTACACTCAACCTGCTCCTCTGGAACTTCATTTCACTAGCCTGTATTCTACTTTTGTCGCTTTTGTGCATTACCCATGTCTCACTTCCATACGTCAATATGGGGACAAAGTATGTTCGGTATATAATTCCCTTGGATGTCTGTGGCACCGCCTTGCTCCAAATAAGCCCCCTAATGCATTTGTAGAACTGCCCTGCTTTTCTGCACCTTTCATTTATTTCCATTGTGTTTCCTCCCTTACTTTCAATCATGCTTCCCAGGTACTTGAAGTTCTCTACCACTTGTAGTTTTTCCCCTCCACAAGTTATATCCACATTTGGCCTATTCTTCTTCCTTGTTGTGACAATTATTTCACTTTTCTTTGCAGAGAAATGCATTCTATATTGTGCTGCCGTTGCCTCCCATACATCTAACTGCTCTTGCACCTCCTTCTCGCAATTTCCCCATAACATCAGGTCATCGGCAAAAAGCACTGCTTTCATTTTATGATCTCCAATTGCATCTGATACTTGCTGTAGGATTTCATCCATAACAATAATAAACAATAAAGGCGAAAGTGCACTTCCCTGTCGCAGCCCATTTTCTAGCTTGAACCATGCAGTACGTTCCCTCCCAACTTTCACACAACTCTCACTTCCCTCATACATTTTTCTGACTTTTCGTGTTATCTCTTCATCTATCCCTTTTGCGTTCAGCACATCCCAGAGCTTGTCCCTACAGATACTGTCATACGCCTTCTCAATATCTAAAAAGGCCATGATTAAGTCCTTCCCGTACTCATAGTGCCTTTCCTGCAGCTGCCTTACCGCAAATATGAGGTCCGCTGTTGATCTTCCCAGTCTGAAACCGTACTGCTCCTCTTGCAGTCTACTTTCAATACTGCTTCTTATTCTCTTCTCCAGGATCTTTTCATAAATTTTTCCACAGTGGCATAGCAGGGTGATTCCTCTGTAGTTCTCACATCTCCTTTTATCCCCTTTCTTGAAGATCGGCACTATAATTCCTTTCTTCCAATCCTCAGGAATTCTGTTCTCCTTCCACACCACCCTCAGCACTCTATATAGCCACTGGGTTCCTACTACTCCTGCTGTTCGTATCATATCCACTGTTACTTCGTCCCAACCTGGTGCCTTGCCCCCTTTCATCCTCTTTATGGCTTCTTCCACTTCATTCCAAGTTAGATCATCAATTTCCCCACTAATATAATCGTCTGCTGCCTTAGGCTCTCCATCGCTGTTAGTTACCCGCTTGGTGGCATTCAACAGATCTTCAAAGTACTCCTTCCAAATCTTTTTGAGATCATGCATTTCCTCCACAACTCTTCCATTATTATCCATGATCCTCAGGCACTCGCTTCTGTCGTTCCTCTTATTTCTTACCATGGTGTAAAGTACTTTTTTGTTCCCTTCACTGTCCTCTTCTAACATTCTTGTCCATTTTTCCATCCACTTCTTCTTCTCCGCCCTTACTATGGTCTGTGCTGCTTTCTTGCTTTCCATATATTTTACCCTAGCTTCCTCTGTTCGGGTCTGGAACCATTCTCTGAAGGCTTTGTTCTTTCGAAGTACTGCCTCTTTACATATGTTGTTCCACCATGGGGTTTCCTTACTTCTCCTCTTTGTGCTAGTTCTTCCGCACACAGTCTCAGCTGCCTCAATAATTGCATAATTGACAAAACATAAAAAGTTATGCCACAATGTCCATTCCCCTAGAAGAGCAGGACCTTAACCCTCCAACAGTGAGTGATTTTCTGATTTTTCCAATGAAAATTTCTCTGTTTTCAATAATTAGACTAGTTCCAAGTTTAGTATTATAGGAATGTAATAAGAAAATGAGAAGCTTACTATAGAGTTCACTTTTAATTGAAATTTAAGATAAATAATAAAGGAAATGTGAAAAGTTCATGCAATATTATAAAAGCTGAATAACCTTACTGACAAATTTTCTGAGCAGCTCATTTCTTAATAGAAGGTTTCATACACAAGCCCAGTAATACAGATACAAAATTGATGCCACTTGAGGTATGTGTGTAAGTATGTGGATGAGACTAGATATCATAAAAAATATGACTGACTATTACAGGTAGGAAGATGGTGATCTCCAATGTTCCAGATGTTTACTTAAAAAGAAAAAAAAAAAAGAATAAAAAACCTTTGACGTGAAAAAGCAGCCTATGATGGTCCAGAGCAAAAGAAAATGATTCAATGCAAAAATAGCTGCCTATTATGTTCCGGAGCGACAGAAAAGTAGCTGGTGGAAAAATCACAAGTTCTGGTGTGCAGGCAGAGTAGAAATTACATTTGACTCAATAATAACAGGCCCTGGAAAATGGTCTGGAAAGAGATGACTGCACACATCATGTCACTCATGGCTGGAGGGTTAAGGCATTAATATTTCTGCTACCGTTCCTTGTTAATAACTGCTAGGGTGAAATTGTTTACTGTTCTGCATACATCCCATCAAATCCAACTGAAGTTACAGAACATTAGAGAAATGGGCAGAATATCTGCTCTAAAGTTTTTTTTTATGCCCATAAACGTAAAATTCATGTAATTGTTCATCAGGGTGGCTATTCAAACTTGGAAAAAAAAATTCCCACAGAATTCCAGGTGCAATGAGCAAAATTGTGTCCAGAAACCCCCGATAAATTTAATAGAAATTATTGGTGAAAAGGGCAAGTGGTAGTGGTGGTGGTTGGGCCAAGAAATGACAATAATTAATTTTCTTTCCTCTCAGCTGAGCTATATGCCAGCCACAAGTAATAGTTTAATAGGAATTTTTAGGTGTCAATAATTTGGATGGAATAATATTCATTTAATGAATACACTTTGAAAAGTTTGAGGGAATATAGAATAGTTGTAGGTAAACAACTAGAATTCTCTCAGATACAGATTTATTCACACTTAGCTTCTAGTGCGACTGCTACGGTCGCAGGTTCGAATACTGCCTCGGGCATGGATGTGTGTGATGTCCTTAGGTTAGTTAGGTTTAAGTAGTTCTAAGTTCTAGGGGACTTATGACCACAGCAGTTGAGTCCCATAGTGCTCAGAGCCATTTGCACCATTTTTGAACTTAGCTTCTACACAGATACAAGTCCGGAGGCTAACTGCCGTTAGCGTCCAACATCCTGCCCAAAGCCCTCTCCTCAAAGATAGCACACTTACGCAAAGAACAAATATCAATATTTATGGTGCTCTACGCCACAAGTTATTCGAAAATCTGTGATTTACAAAACTCAATAAAATTCAGTTTTAATTATATGTTAAAAATTCACAATTTCCTGAGATTTTATGAGATCCCTGAAATTCCATGAGATTTCCCAGATTTTTCCATGTGAAATTTACACTATGTGATCTAAAGTATCCGGACACCACTGAAAACATATGTTTTTCACATTAGGTGCTTTGTGCTGCCACTTACTACCAGATACTCCATATCAGCGACCTCAGTAGTCACTCGACATTGTGAGAGAGTAGAATGGGGTGCTCCGTGGAACTCACAGACTTCGAAAGTGATCAGGTCATTGGGTGTCTGTACGCAAGATTTCCACACTCCTAAACATCCCTAGGTCCACTGTTTCCAATGTGATAGTGAAGTGGAAACGTGAAGGGACACATACAGCACAAAAGCGTACAGGCCGATCTCATCTGCTGACTGACAGAGACTCCCGACAGCTAAAGAAGCTTGTAACCTATAATAGGCAGACATCTATCCAGATCATCACACAGGAATTCCAAACTGCATCTAGATCCACTGCAAGTACTATAATAGTGAGGCGGGAGGTGAGAAAACTTGGATATCGTGGTCGAGGGGCTGCTCTTAAACCACACATCACGCCGGTAAAAACCAAATGACACCTCACTTGTTGGTGTTAACATTGGACAATTAAACAGTGGAAAAACATTGTGTAGAGTGAAGAATCATGATATACAATGTGGCGATCCGATGGCAGGGTGTGTGTATGGCAAATGCCCGGTGAACGTCGTCTGACAGCGTGTGTAGTGCCAACAGTAAAATTCGGAAGCGGTGGTGTTATAGTGTGGTCATGTTTTTTGTGGAGGGTGTTTACACCCTTTGTTGTTTAGTGTGGCACTATCACAGCACAGATCTAAATTGATGTTATAAGCACCTTCTTGCTTCCCACTGTTGAAGAACAATTCGGGGTTGGCAATTGCATCTTTCAACATGATTGAGCACCTGTTCATAATGCATGACTTGTGGCAGAGTGGTTACATGACAATAACATCCCTATAATGGACTGACTTGCACAAAGTCCTGACCTGAAACCTATAGAACACCTTTGAGACGGTTTGGAATGCCGACTTCATGCCAGGCCTCACCAACCAACATCGATACCTCTCCACAGTGCAGCATTCTGTGAAGAATGGGCTGCCATTCCCCAAGAAACCTTCCAGCACCTAATGAATGTATGCCTGCAAGAGTGGAACCTGTTATCAAGGATAAGGATGTGCCAACACTATAATGAATTTCAGCATTACCGATGAAGGGTGCCATGAACTTGTAAGTAATTTTCAGCCAGATGTCCAGATACTTTTGATCACATAGTGTAATTCCATGAGGATTCCAAGTTTTTACAGAGGAATCACCACTCTGTTCATTCATGTAAAGTCAGCCACTTGATAAAATTGAACTTGAGACAAGATAAATGTGTGCATTAATTTCAGTATGAAATTGTTTGTTTGACTGTGAAATATTTATACAATTTGTTCATGTAGATTGTCAATAAATTAAAATTATATGTAGGTTATGGCTTCATGTTATTTTGTTCAATGTAAATTGCTGACTGGTTAAGATCACATGGGCAGGTAATTAATTACACACTATTCTTTATTGGCAGCTGGTACAGATATGCTACCTAATAGGTCCCAAGTTTGACAAAGGTTAGGCAAGTAGCACATTTTTTTCTACTCATTAGCAACCTGTGCTACTTTGGATTAGCTTTCCTGTAAGCTTCCCCATTTGGGCATTAGCCCAAATGGGAAACTACGGAGAACTGTCAGCGAAGTTGGATCAATCTTGGTTCATAACACACACACACACATCGACATTTAGAACTGCAAGGATTATGTGGTGAAAGGACTCTGCGAGCTGTGAGATTTATCCTCCCACAAACCCTGGCACTGTGAGCCCATTCAAGAAATCCAACAGGATCTCTGGTCTCTCTTCAAATCCTTACACCCATCCCAGAATCTGTCCCCTGAGTGTCTCTCTCTCTCTCTCTCTCTCTCTCTCTCTCTCTCTCCTCGTTTCCACCACTCCCCCCACTCCTACCTTCTACATGCTTCATGAAGTCTATACGCCCAACCATCCTCTGTGGCCAGATGCTGTGTTGCTCACTGAGAGAATCTCTGCTCTCACAGAGCCACATGTTCCACCTATCACCCACAACCTTCCCTCCCATAAAAAGACATCAACCATTTCCGCCACTGACTCTCCATAGTTCCTGTTCCTTTACTACACGATGCCCTACTTATCAATATTGATGCCACCTCCATTCACACTAATATCCCGAAAGCCCAGGGCCTTGCCACTATTGAATGCTACCTTTCCCAAGGCCCAATGGATTCCAGACCTACAACCTCCTTTCTGGTCAACACAACCAACTATATCCTAATCCACAATTACTTCACCTATGAAGGTCTCACCTCAAACAATTCTAAGGTATGGCAATGGTCAACCACACGGCAGCATCCTATGCCAGCTTGCCATGAGCCGTCTAGAGGAATCCTTCGTAACCACCCAGAATCCCCAACTCCTCACCTAGTTCAGATTTGTTGGTGACACCTTCATAATCAGGATTAAGTGTGAGAAAATCCTATCCTCCTTCCTCCACAATTCTCACGGTTCCCCTCAACACAACAAGACGCCCTCCTCTATGTTGACCTCCACCTCAAAGATGGCTACATCAGTAACTCCATCCATATCAAACCTAACAACCAAAAGCAGTACCTCCACTTCAGCTGTTCCTTTCTATTCCATACCAAGAAGTCCTTTGCATACAGCCTAGCCACCTGTGACTTGTTGCATTTGTAGTGGCAAGCAGTACCTCTCAGAAAAACCAAGGGTCTCACTGAGCATTATAGACCAAAATTATCCTCCACAATTTGTACTGAAACAAATGTTTTGTGCTTTATCTCTCCAGTGACAGACCATCTCCCAATGTCCCACCATCCAGCCACAAAGGAACATTCCCCTTGTAACTCAGTAATACCAAGGAGAGGAGCAACTGAATTACATTATCCAACTATCTCTAATCATGCCCTGGAGTGAAAAGTGTCCTACCCACTACCCTTCCATCCCTCCCACAGTGATGTTCAACCATATACCAAACCTGTCAGACATCACTGTCCAACCCTACTCCATCCCTGGTCACAACCCCTTTCCTCATGGTCCATATCACTGTAATAGACCTACACCCAAGACCTGTCACATATATCCTCCCACCACCATCTACTCCAGTACAGTCACAAATGTCACGTATCCCATCAAAACCATTGCTACCTGTGAAGGCTGTCATGTTATCTAGAAGGTAAGCTGCAAACACTGTGGTGCAATCTAATAGCATGACAACCAACAAGTTTCTGTCCTCAAGAATGGCCACTGATGAACTGTGCCCAAGAAATAGCTGGATCACCCAGTTGTTAGGCACACTACTCACCACAACACTATTCATTTCATGGCCGAGCGGTTCTAGGCGCTACAGTCTGGAACCGCGCGACCGCTGTGGTCGCAGGTTCGAATCCTGCCTCGGGCATCGCTGTGTGTGATGTCCTTAGGTTAGTTAGGTTTAAGTAGTTCTAGGGGACTGATGACCTCAGAAGTTAAGTCCCATAGTGCTCAGAGCCATTTGAACCATCTGAACTATTCATTTCAATGACTGCTTCACAGACCGTGCTACATGGATCCTTGTTACCAACACCAGTCTTTCTGAACTGTACAGGGGCTAACTCTACGTGCAATATATCCTACACTCCCATATTCCTCTTGAATCAGCCTGTATTAGGCATTGTCACTCACCCACCTGCCCCCTTCCCCAATCCCACTCAAGCACTACAAAGCCTTCTACTCCATCAATCACCTACAGTTGATTTCCTTCTTTTTCTTTTACTTCTCTCCCTTTTCCAGTGCCAAAGCCCCTCCCAGTCTCAAACCACCATCCGTCTACCTCCTGACTGCACCTAGCTGTCCTGCCCTCACCCCACCACGTCCCTGGATGATATCAGAAACAGTCCTTTACCATCCCCAATCCTATCCTGCAATCACTCTCCCTCATATACAGTTGCTCGCAGTCTGTCCTTGGCGGCCAGAACCAGTGGTCTCATGAGTATGATCATGTTTGTGTGTGTGTGTGTGTGTGTGTGTGTGTGTGTGTGTGTGTGTGTGTGTGTGTGTGTGGGTGGGTGGGTGGGTGGGTGGGTTGGTGGTTGGGTGGATGGATGGGTAGGTGCCTGTTTTTATGTATTGTTGACATCACAGGAAAGGTCTTTTGGCCAAAAACGTACTTGTTTACATTTTTTTATTGTCCCTCTCTGCAACTCAACATCTAAACTATATGGCATGTAGCAATGTATCCTTTTTGAAATACTCCCGTTATTCGATTCTGGAGTTTCCATTCTTTTGATTTTACATAATCATTAGTTCTTCATAATCAACAGAAAATTAATATTTTGTAATACTGTAGTAGTTGTACATGGTATGTCTGTCATCACAATATGAGGATCATCCACAAACTAAGCTCCACTTCTATTTCTATCCACAGTTCCAAGCATGCGTGGCAGTTACTCTGACTCAAGGAGAAGATATGTACACCATTTTCAAATTACTGCTGCCGACATGTGCTTTGTAGTGCTTCTTTATAATGTCAGCCATAACTGAAAGTGACACCATAACTCCATAACTGAAAATGACACCATGTGTGAAATCAGGTCTAAATGCAAAGAAAGCTAAACCAAAATCATCAGCAAATTTGTGAGGTTTATAGACTAAATGCTATGAGTGATTCAATGGTCAGACTGTTCAATGAAGGACGTGATCAAGCACACAATGAAGAATGAAGTGGACGCCTGTCTGTGGTTAATGATGAACTGGTTCAGACAACTGAAGAGAAGATTAAGCACAACCGTAGATTTACACTTAGTGCCCTTGCTATGGAAGTTCCGCAAATCTCACAATCACTAATTCTTGAAATTGTTACTGAAAAACTGAAATTTCGAGAACTTCGCTCACATTGGGTACCCAAAATTCTTATTGAACAACACAAAAACAATGGATGGGCAGTGCGCTTCAGTTTTTGACGTGCTACAATGAAGAAGGCAATGGTTTTCATTCTCGGAAAGTCATAGGGAATGAAGCTTAGGTATGTAGGACACCCCTGAAATGAAACGGCAAGCAATGGAATGGAGGCACACTTCATCACCAATGAAGGTTTAGCCTAAGCAAATCTTGACACCTCAAAAAGTCATGTGCACCATTTTTTGGGACAGCAATGGCATTCTACTGATTGATTTCTTACCATGAGGCCAAACAATCACTGCACATGCTTACTGCGAGACCATTAAGAAATTGTGCCACACAATACAGAACAAGTGCCTAAGCTTACTGTTAAAAGGTGGTGTCTTTTTCCACAATAATGCCTGACCACACACGGTGAATGTGACCAAACAACTCTTATGGGAATTTCATTAGGATGCATTTGATCATCCACCATACAGCCCAGACCTCGTTTCTAGTGACTTTCATCTCTTCTTACACCTAAAGTCTGTCCTTGGTGGTTGACACTTCAATGATGATGATGAGCTAAAGAACATGTAAACACATGGTTGAATACACAGGTGGCAACCTTCTATGAAGAAGGCATACAAAAAATTGTGCCAAGCTATGACAAGTGCCTACAAAATTTTGGAAACTATGTAGAATAGTAGTTTAACAGTTGTAGATCTTTGCACAATAAATATTTTTTCTGTATCTGTATACGTTTGTTTTATATAACCAAAAGAACTTACTTTGTGACATACCTCGTAATTTTCGTGTGTTACCTGTATGTATCACCTTCTCTACATCTTTTTTAGAAAAGCAGTTTGCATACTATGCTTTGATTTGCAAATATTTAAAATCTAGGCTACATAAAACTTTTTAATGTGAATTTTTGCGAAAGTTTCTTAGGTCGATTTTTAGGTACCACATCAACATTTTACCAAAAAATGAAAAAATATTGATCAGATCCAATGACATCACTATGACACTAAGAAAACTGAAGGGAAAGTTGTGACAAATTTGGGGTGATGGGCATTGAAGCCCTTCTTGATATCATCCAGGGTGTGGGATGGACAGGAAACAGGGTTGATCCACAGGATGGTAGAATGATGGTGTTTGGATGCTCACTACACCATGCCAGCACCAAGGGCATGTGAATGTACGACAGTTGAATATAAATGAGGAAAACTTTACTGATATGAATAACTATAAGGGAATCCATTAAATCAGAAATGATAGTTAGTGCAACACAATCTCTGTTTAATTTTAAGTTATCAGCTGCACTGAATTCATTGGATTTGGGAGAGGTGTAATTCCAAGGTTGATCATTATGCAACAGCAAATTTTCCTTTAGTTGCCATTAGACCATCACTTAAAACTGTAGTTTAATTGGTGAACTGGTTAATGCCCCTATAGCACAGTCAAAGAATATCTGTGGTACATTCCACAAATCCTTCAAACAAAACAAGGTCCTTATAAGCACTAGCTTCACTTCAGTGGCAACAATAGTCCTTGCAAGCCAATTTTCCAGTTGCATTCATGAGTGATCAGCTGTGAATCGATACAGTTTGTGCACATTGACTGTTTACCCTTTTTCATGGCCATTTACTCACATGTGTTCATGATTCTATGCTCACTTTATCGTCAAAAAATGAACAATATTTTCTCTTCATGTTCATTGTCCCACATATTTAGATAAACCTCTCATATAAAAGTTCCATGAATCATGACAACTACAATATTTGAACAGTACCCCATCAAATTCTCACAAATTCAGTTTAATGAGGTGATATGTGGAACAAGTATTTCAGTCTTAGTTAATGGAAAATATATTATGCAACACTCCCAAGATCAATATTCAGAAGCCAAGTATGCACCTCTGAAGAAGAGAGTAGAACACATCACACCAACCACTATGAGGAATCCCACCTGTACCAAGCTCACTGCAGCTTTAAACACAAGCTAAACTTGCAAACCAATAATTATCATGATTCAAATATACTTCGAATTAGAGCCACAGGTTTATATTTTCAGATATCCATAAAGGTTTTGACACCATTTATCACATGCAACTTCTAATCAAATTGTGTGCCTGTGGAGTATTGTCTCTGTTGTGTGACTAGATACATGATATCCTGTTAAAAAGGTTACAGATCATTGTAACTGATGGAAAGTCACCATGTAAAATAGAAGTAATATCTGGCATTCCCCAAGGAAGTGTTATATGCCCTCTGCTGTTTCTGATATACATAAACTACTTAGGAGATGATCTGAGAGATTTTTTGCAGACGATGCTGTCATTTAATGCCCTGTAAAGTTATCAAATGATCAAAACCAACTGCAAAATAATTTCAACAAGATATCTGTAGGATGAAAAAATGTAGCAATTTACTGACTCTAAATAGTGAAAAGTGTGAAGTCATCCACATTAGTAGTAAAAGGAGTCTGCTAAACTTTTGTTACAGGATAAATCGCACAAATCTAACGGCTGTCAATTCAATTAAATATTGGCACAGCTTGTGACAAAGCAAGCTGGGGTTTCTTTACTTCCTTCCTTGTTCCACCATCTGCCTCCTTAAATTCATTTTATTTTCATTCTTGCTTAATTACCATTAATATGCATGACTATAATCTGAATTTCCATAAAAGAGAAAGGTCGGCCCTCAGTCTTAAGGAATATAGCTCCAGGTCTATTTTTGTGCTTAGTTTTGTGTACGTAATGAAGTTTGTATTTTATTTTGATCATTCCTAGTTATTATCTTCTGCTACAGATCATTATAGGTTGAAATCAGTAATTCTTTTGCAACTTAGATTGTGTTGTTGACTTATAAACAAATATAAATTCTGTACTAATTATAAACATTTGGAAGAAGAACTTCTAGGCTACTTAAATTATTTATTTGGCTCTATTCGAAAACATAGTAGCAAACCCACCCCTTAATTAATTCCAAAATAATTACCAGGTTTGTCAGAAGTATTGTTTGTATAACTATATCTGTTAATTTCATTACTTAAACAAATAATTTGGCCTAACCTTTGTGGTCGAAGGAACTGGTACACAGAAGGAACTTTTTGATGTATTCAGTTAATTGAATGAGTTATGTTTTAATTGTAATTTCTGTAATTTAAACATTGAACAGTGTATAGTTTCAGTGCCTATTATTGTGAGGATATGTAAGGGACCAATTTTTGGTCCCCAGTGAGTCAGCCCCTGGCCAATTTTCAGATGTGAAACACATATTGGTTAGATTAACAACAATGCATCAACTTAACAGTGGGTTAAGGGGAACACTAATATGAACTGTGTTAGAACAATTAATGACAATGTCTGTTTAATTTATTTGAAAAATAGTGTCACAGGTACCATATTATTCTGCAAGAACTGTGAACTGTGTGTTTAGGTTTTTACTTCTCATACATGTTCAACAGTAAACTATTGTAGCAGTATGCTGACGTTGCCTGCCACCTGTTAATGAGGCTTTTCAACATTTACCAATAGTGAATCGGGCATGTAATTATGTACTACTGGGAGGGGTGTAAAGACTGTAAAGACTGTGAAACACAATTCTGCAATTGTCAACTACATCATTTACAGTGCCAGTATTGAACTTCCACCCCCCCCCCCCCCATTTTGCAGCGAGTATGACAATGCAGTACATCAACACAGAGAACTATCAACAAAGAAATAAAGTAGACAAACATCACAAACTCCAACGAGTCTAGTATTCAGACTGCCTACACTATGCTTGTCCACCCTCTTCCGGAGTACTGGTATGCAGTGTGGGATCTTTAACAGATAGAACTGACAGAGGACATCAATAAAGTTCAAAGGAAGGCAGGTCATTTTGTATTATCATAAAATAAGTGAGAGAGTACCATGTGATATGGTACATGAATTAGAGTGGCAATCATTACAACAAAGGTATTTTTTTTGTTGTGGTAGGAACTTCTCGAGACATTTCAATCACCAACTTTTTTTCCTCAGCGTGTAAAGGTATTTTGTTGGCACCCACCTAGGAAGGGAGAAATGATCATTATAATAATATAAGAAAAATCAGACCGTGTAAACAAAGAGTTAAATGTCCATTGCTCCTGTGTGCTGTCTGAAAGTGGAACAGTAGAGAAATAGCTCGAACGTGGTTTGATGAACCCTCTGCCAGGCATTTAATTGCGAATTAAAGAGTAATCATGTAGATGCAAATGTAGGAAATACTGATCTTAAGGCTGGCAGGTGAGAATCATTCAATCTACATAAACATAAAGCTTTGTCTTACATTATTTTGTAATAATATGCTTCATTTGTAAGCAGATCTTACTACTAACAAAAATGATCTTGAGTATTCCCATAATATGACTAATTAAAATTCAAGAATAATTCATGAGCTCCTGCATCTTTCGCAGGATAATACTTATCTACTACACACAACAACATACAAATACATGTCACACAGTATCAAAACTAAATACATATCTTATGTCTAAATTCAAAACATGTTGTAAAGCAAAAAGATTGTAATTTGGGCATTGCACCAACATAAATATTCAGTTCAAACAATCCAATTGACTCTGTGTTCCTAAAATGATGCACACTAATTCCACAAAGAACAATATTTCAGTGAATCATGATGAGGATAAAGTCCTTTAATTTAATGATTACTTGGGTGCCCTAATAGGTATGCACCAAGATTTGGAACCCTTAGAATGACAAAAGGTACCATAAAAAACAACTACCACTTTTCATTCTTTTTGTTCAATAGTTGGATGGCTTCTTAATAATACTTTCTTTGCCATTTGATACCTTAGCATTTTTACCACTTTCTTGTCACAGTTGTGCTTTCTTGTGAACACTTTTTCTGTCAAACTGATCAAAGGTTTCTGAACCTTTTCTTCCCACCAGTCTCTGTCATTGGGAACCTGTGGAATCTGGTCCACCCATGCATTCTTTACTCTCCTGCGAAACATTAGTTCTGCTGTAATGTAGTGTGTTGACGAGACAGCAGATTCAATATTTCTTCAAACGATTTTATATAGTCAATCCTTAGTGTTTGTTGATGGTTACAATACTTCCTTATGAACCTGTTAAGTTCTTGAAACATCCTTTTGATTTCTTCGTCTACTGCTTTCCACTGAGACTGAGCGATAAGACAGAAACTACTGTACTACGCTGTGTGTGGAAGTTCATTAAGATGATGTATTTCCTTGGATTACATCAGGTTTCTGTTCATATATCTCCTCATATTGATGCAAAAGGTCTAACTTCTGCTGTATTTGCTTGCTGGTTGGGTTTACTGGCTCTTCTAATTTTTTTTATACTTGCGATGTGACTTCCGAGTTATTTGTTCTATAGGCTCAGAAATACTCTTGTGCTGCAATATTCCTTTATAATGACTTTAATCGGGAAAACTTGGCACTACCATCTGTGGCTACCATCCCTCCACAGCAGCTCAACTTTAGCCCTTTGAGACCTTGCCTATAGAGAACTCAATTTCATGTCCTCATGGATAAACACAAGTCACAGAATATAATCAACAATCAAGTCTTCAGCTACAAGAATGGTTCATGGTACTGCTACATTTTCTAGTTTTAGTAACTTCTCCATCATTCTAACATTTCTGGATCATGTGCAATAATCTTGCTGTTCTGTACAGGAATGCTACACAACTTTGTTTTTGTGGATACTTTATTGAAAGAACTGCTTGAAATCACACTGACAAAGGCTCCTCAGTCTAGAACAATAGTTGCTGGAACATCCTCAATACTGGTCCAAATTTCAGATTGTAGTAATAACAGCTATTCCTGGTTACATTGAATCAAATAGAGCAGAGCTCCTCCCTCATGTCAGTTCCATTAGTATAATGAAAGAATTTTGAAGCTCTATCACAGGCCCTATCTTGATTCTGTCCCATAAATGTAATTCATGGTGGACAATCTGGGTGGCCATATCATTCACTCAAATTGTCCAGAATGTTCTTAAAATGAATCGTGAACAACTGTGGCCCAGTGACATGGTGCATTGTTGTCCATAAAATTTATATTGTTGTTTGGGGACCTACAGTCAATGAATGGCTGCAAATGGTCTCCATGTAGCTGAACATAATGATTTCAAGTCAGTGATCAGTTCAGCTGGACTAAAACCTAGTCCATTCCAAATAAACAAAGACACCACCAATATGGAACCACCACCAGCTTGCACAGTGCCTTGTTGACAACTTGGGTCCATGACCTTGTGACGTATGTGCCACACCTGAAATCTATCATCAGCTCTCCCCAACTAAAATTGGAGCTCATATTACCAGCAAACAGTTTCCCACTAGACTGATAAGGTCACAAGCCCAACAGGTGATGTCATGCTTTTTGCAAAGGCACTTGTATTGGTCGACTGCTACCATAGCCGATTAATGCCAAATTTCACAGCACTGTCCTAACGGATACACTTGTCGTATGTCCCACACTAATTTCTGTGATTTTGTATTTCCTGCAGTGTTGATTGTCTGTTAGCAAAGACACCTTTTCACGAATGCTGCTGCTCTTCACCATTAAATGAAGACCGTCAGCCACTGTATTGTCCACAGTGAGAGGTAATACCTGAAATCTGGTATTTTCAGCACACTCTTGGCACTGAGGATCTCAGAATATTAAATGCCCTAATGATTTCAAAAATGGAATGTCCCATGCCATCAGGTTTGAATTATCACTCCATGTTCAATGTCTATTAATTTTCATCATGGGGCCATAACCATGTTGGACACATCAGGGAGCTGAGTACAAATGACAGCTCTGCCAATGCACTGCACTTTTATACCACATGTACATGATGCTACCACCATCTGCATATGTGCATATCACTATCCCATGACTTTTGTCACCTCAGGGTATGTTTCACATGAATCATTGATTTCAGTTACTCATATGGGTCCGTCACATGTATAAATTTGTTTACACAAATTATATTTTGTGGCCTGGTTGATGACAGGGGCAACACACCTGTAAAGTGAATGGCACAGGATATACTGTCTCTTACCTGAAGAATATCTTTGAAAAGTTCAATGCTTAAGCATCTTTCCTTCTATCATTACTGTTGTGTGTAGTGTTGTCACCGACAGTGCGCCACGTGCAGAAGGTGAAATATTTTGAACGGGCTGACACACATTCAGACTGTTATAGTCCGATCCTGCACTGTCCCTCCGATATCTATTAACTGTTTTTTCATGTTTTTGACTGATTCTCCTATTTTATTTCTCCACTGAAAAAAATTTCATTGTGTTTGTTCCTAGATCATGAGTAATTCCTTCCTTAGCCCACTGTCGGAGGGAACTTTGTCATCAGGTTACTAACAGCAGTCTGAATTTGCTCATTCACAGATTGTGAGATTTTATCTTCCTTAGACTTTGCCCAAGCATCTATGCCTGCTCCTGCCACTTGTGCATGGTTAACTATTCTTACATAATTTTCTTTGATCTAAAGACAAATCCATCACTCAGTCTAAAAGTTTGTCTACCATGTCACCTAGGGATTACAGTCTATCATGGATCTCGTTCATTTCTGTTGGTAGCTACTCCATAGATCCAGGAATTCAGCTCTCGAGGTTTTTGCAATTCAATTATCTCCTTTTCTAATTCCTTCAATGTGGCTTCCTGTTTCTCTGTTAATTCAGTAAAGGAAACATACTTGGGTGAAGCCATAGCTATTACATCGAGATAGTGAAAGCACTCACCAAAATTTGTTATGAGAGCTGTAAGTGGAGAACTTCAAGTCTTATATACAAATTACTTATGAATGGATGAGAACTTATTTCAGTATTTGCTCAGTATTACAAAACAGAATACAGTCTTGTGACATGCTATAACTGCAGAAGACAGGCAAAATGTGACACTGGGTTTTCTTGAAACAGAAGAGAGCTACTCTAGTTTACAATACAGCACCTGAATATCACATTGCACATTAACCAAAATAATTCCAGAAATGTGTGAAGAGGCTTATAAAACTATGAAGGAGGAAAATGTAAAGGTAAATAAATGTTTAATACATTATATGGACAATAAGAACTATTTCTATTTTTTAATTATTTTATTAATTGAATTAGTGTTCCAACAACTACAAAATCAATAAAAAGTACAATACAGATGAAGCGCTTTTTTACTTGCGACATCCAGAGTTCAAAAATAGTAGAAAGCTAAGAAAGAATTTTTTTTTATTTTAGAGTGTGATCACATTCGCTATTCCAACTTGCTGAAAATTTGCCTGGATGTTTCCATATGAAAAGGTGGATGGATTGTGGTCATTTGTCACCTGCAGCATATATTATATTCCACCTGCCCATCAACGTACAGTTAATAGCATGCACTGTGCACCTCGCCCCCCCCCCCCCCCCCAGCGAACAGCAAGTGGCTGTAACAATTCCAGCACTACAAGCCATTACATTTCACATTGTCGTGAACAGAAAATGAATGACTTTTATCATCAAATCTATTTATTTATTTCCTTATTTTTATTTATTTATTTTGACCAAACATCAACTGATTACAAAAAAACGTTTTTTCCCCCAGTCTTCTGAATAAGTCAGAGTGTTACTAGCACTACATATTGTTGCCTGGCATTATTATCTACACAACTTCTAAATTTAGTTGAGAGAACAATGTTTCACATATGGACTATACATAAAAACAATTTACTATTGTAATACATAGATTAAGGAATTTACAGGTTGTGACACAGTATTCAGATCTGAGATCAGATATTTACAGTTTGTGACACAGTCTAAGATCTGAGATTCATATATTTTTTGATAGGTGGTCTTCCATCACAAGAGTGTACCAAATCTAAAAACTCATCTATTGAATATACATGATTGTTTAGGAGCCATAATTTTAATTTCTTTTTTAGTTCTGTAATGGGCAATTTGGAGATAATAGGATGGAAACAATTCAATAGTTTTATGCCTACATAGTCAGGGCTTTTCTTATAAAGTGTTGTGGGGTCTATCTCTACCTCTGGTGCTGTGATCGTGTATTTCTTTATTAAGTGATTTGTTACTGTTTACTGCCATAATGATAATCTTAAGTACATACAGGCTGTGAACAGTTAGTATTTTAAATTCATTAAACAAATTTCTGCAGGACTCCCTGGCACATTTCTTTCCCATAATTCTAAGTTGGCACATTTCTTTCCCATAACTCTAAGTGCCTTCTTATGTAGGATAAGCACACTTTTCATATTACCTTTACTGCTGGATGCCCATACCTCTATGCCATAGCTTAGATGGGATTCAAATAGTGCAAAATGTATTTGCCTCAGAGTGGTAATGTTACAAAAAGGTGTCAGTTTTCTTAGGGCATATATGGTAGTAGATAGCTTTTCACAAATATCATTTACATGCTCTATGGCGAGGCACTAGATTTGATCATATTTATTTGATGACATTGAAGACTTGACAAAGTTCCATATTACACCATCAAATTTCTTTGACATATCAACTTTGACAAGGAAATATGGTAATGTAATACCTGCCTAACCCATATACACACAAAATAGCATCTCATAAACAAAGGACACTAAACAATAATCAGTGTTAAAAACAGATCAGAAATATTGTTTCCTTTGGTATAAATTGTGAAGAATACTATTTTGAAAGCAAATAAAAATCCTAGTACTAGTAGAAAGATTGATCAAAATTTTTACCAGCTATTTACTCTACAAGACTGCCTAAAACTCTAAAGCTTGGTACAGATTCAGTCTAATCAAGAAAGCAAGAGTTATATGTTCTGACCTTATTTGCTGCTGAATTGTGATGTATCTCTGTACTGGACCTGGACTTGGCATCAACTGCACCTGATCTCCAACCAGAAAATTTTCGTAACATGCAACAGAATATAAAATAAAAAATTAACAATACAATGCAGTAATGTAATTCAAGGTCCTGACTCCTCAGTGACCTATCTTATACATATTTTTAAAAGGGTTCCATTAGAATTTAGTTTATGCATTTTAAAAGATGTAGATTTTAACATGATTATTATTTACGATGATGATGATTTTGATTAGAAAATTCATCTGCTTCTTTACTAATATTGATATATTTATGAGCTTACATTATATGCTAGGTAAAATGTTGGCTGCACTCCAGCTGCACATTACTTAAACAAAATGTAAAAACTTCAATCTTACATAAACCAGAGTTCTACAGAATTATGGATTGGGTGGGCAGGCTACACGTTGTGCAACTTGTGGCAGTATGATTGGCTAATGGCCACAACCATCATACTGTGTTTTAACAAGTTAAATCAAAATTTCACCAAACACTCTTGTTGCTGATCCACTTTCCAATTATCCCTCTGACCTGCAAACTGCATATACTTATGAACATGGGTGAAGACAATGATAATTAAAAGTTGCTAAAATAATGATCTCACTTGGAGTTTTATTTTTGAGAAAATACGAAATAATCCTATACACTCACTAGTGCTATTGTGAGTAATATTACCAGTGTCCAGACAGTTTAGAATGATTACAACTCATTTTGCATAATATCAGAAAGGAGGTAGACTTTTTGTCTACCTTGCAAGATGATTAACAGATGAGAGCAAATATTTTTTTCACCTCAGAGCCATGGCATCAAATGGTGGTGGCATTGTCTGCTCCAAGGCAGCAAATATGGATTGTTATATCTGGAGCAAATTGTGCATATGTGACAAAAAATAAAAATATACACTACATCGGAAGTATTTTCAGGTACATATTTAAATGAAAATTTCAGCAAGTTTATGACTACATCCAAAAGAAAATTTGACTAGATATTTCCTAAAATAGAACATTCTCTTGGAGAATTTACCAGAAAAACTATGTAAAAAAGGTACCAGAATCCTAAATATCTCAGCTCTAGCAAAGATAACAAGAGTGATCCGGCATTCGTACAGTTTTTTGTCAAATACAAAATGATATATAGGAAACTTCTGCAGGATTCAAAAACAATTAAAAAATGATAAAGCCATATAGATGTTCAACAATAAAAGCAAAGCAATAATGAATATAGTAAAACAGGGAACTGGTAGCATAAAGACTGTTATAACCTTTAATCACCAATAATTGCGTGGATATTCAAACACACTCACTTAGAAACAATAGCTGGTTACATGATAACAACTCAGTATCTATTATTCGACTGCCGTGCCGTGATGTGTGGCCGGCGCCGTTCGTAGCTAGGTGGCGCTCCCGCGCTCAGCCGAGTTGCGCAGTGCCTCTATCGCCGTTTGCGCGTACTGTCATGGCGGCACTGTAAATGTCATGGAACTGTCACAACACTTTCCCCCCTTGAAAAAAAAAACACTCACTTCCTTGGAGACATGGACAGTGCGGAGACATCCATGGCCTCTTGTGAGGCCCCGAGAAGATCCCGCAGAGAGACACGAGAGTATGGTCGAAAATGTCCAGGACAGAAGCTCGTGCGTGGAACGTGCCTTCTGGACGAGATGATGGGTGAAAACTCCGGAGCAGCATCCATAGGTGTCGTGTACCTGGGGGTGTGCTCCAGCAAGATGGGTCCCGGAGAAGGCGGTGTCGCGACTGGGGCCGGTTCCAGCGTACTTGGAAGCAGTAGCAACGTCGTCTTCAGCAACACGTACGGTAGATCGGCAGCAGCGACAGGACTGGCGTCTCGGGCTGGTGGCGGCGAAGGAAGGGGCGGTGGCACTGGCGTGGCCACCACTCGTGGGTGCATCTGGTCGTAATGGCGAACAACCATGCCATCGTCCGTACGTATTTCACAAACCCGGCGGCCGCGAAGAGCCTTGACCACCCCTGGAATCCATTTAGGGTGAGATCCATACCCTCGTGCCCACACGTCGGCGCCCACCAAGTATTTTCCTGCACTAGGGGACACAGCACAAGGCCTGACAGGGTGAAGAAGGTGCAGTAGAGTGCGCGGTTGGCGGCCATGCAAGAGTTCAGCAGGGCTGCGATCACCCAGAGGCGTGAAGCGATAAGAACTCAGAAACTGCAGCAGAGCATCATCTGTGGAAAAATCACTAAGGAATTTTTTCATCTGGCTTTTGAAAGTGCAGACAAGGCGCTCGACCTTCCCATTCGATTGCGGATGGAAGGGTGGTACTGTAACATGATGAATCCCTTGTCCAGTAGAAAAATCACGGAAGGCCTGCGAAGAGAACTAAGGGTCATTGTCCATGACGATCGTGGATGGAAGACCTTCTAGCGCAAAGATTTTGGACAAAGCCAGCGTCGTCGCTGCAGTGGTGGGAGATGGACATCGAACAACAAACGGAAACTTCAAGAAGGCGCCAATAAGTACCGAGGAAGGGGCCGGCAAAGTCAGCGTGCACCCGTTCCCATGGCTGCGCCAGATCAGGCCACAGAGAGGGCATTGTACGAGGTGCAGCCAGTTGTGGAGCACACTGACCACACGCAGCAACCATGTGGGCGATGTCCAAATCAATACCGGGCCAATAAACGTGCCTGCGGGCCAGAGATTTAGTCTGAGAAATCCCCCAAGGGCCTTCATGCAACAGTCTGAGAACATCTTTGCGAAGAGAGGCTGGCACCACGACCCGTGGAGATGCGCCATCCGTGGCCAGAAGAACAACACCATCACGAACAGACAGACGAAGGCGCAAGGCATGGTAGTTGCAAAGGGGATCCGATGCCCAGCCCTTGGTCCTGTCTGGCCAACCCTGTTGAACAAAACCGATCACCCGACGCAGGACCGGGTCCCGCGCAGTAGCAGACGCGACCTGCGAACCTGTAAGAGGAAACCCCTTGACCGCACGACGTTCTTCCTCATCAATGTGGAAACAGAGTAGTTTATCACGATCGAAAACCGGGTCGGGGCCCATCGGCAAACGCGACAATGCGTCAGCGTTGGCGTGCTGGGCAGTGGGGCGATAGTGAATCTCATAGTGAAAACGAGACAAGTATAAGGCCTAACATTGCAGGCAGTGAGCTGCCTTATCCAGAAGCGATGCCGATGGGCTGAACAGAGAGACCGGAGCTTGTGGTCAGTGATGAGGTGAAACTTAGAACCATCCAAAAAAACGCTGAATTTTCGATTTGAGAGTAACGCCGTTGCGCATCGTTGAGGGTCTTGGAAGCATAGGCGATGGGTCGTTCCGACCCATCCTCATACCGATGGATGAGAACAGCCCCTAGGCCATACTGTGACGCGTCAGTCGCAAGAACCAAGTGCTGACCTGTACGGAATTGCGAAGGTGCTCCTCAGTGGAGGCCCCCATGACAACAATGTCATCCAGATAGTTTATGCAGCCGGGAACGGAAGCCGTGAGCTGTTCCAAAAACCGCTGAAAAATGGCTGGCGCGCTAGCGACGCCAAATGGTAACTGCTGGTACTGATACAACCCACAAGGAGTGTTGATGACGAGAAATTCCTTGGAAGAAGCATCCAACGGCAACTGATGGTACGCCTCCGATAAGTCAAGTTTGGAAAAGAACTGGCCCCCAGCGAGCTTGGTAAATACCTCCTCAGGATGGGGAAGAGGATAAGTGTCAATGAGGCTCTGAGCATTGACAGTGGCTTTAAAATCACCACACAATCGCAGACTCCTGTTTGGTTTAGAAACCACCACGATGGGCGATGCCCATTCACTAGAGGTAACAGGAAGGAGAATCCCTGAAGCTGTTAACCAGTCTATCTCAGCCTTCACATGTGCACGCAACGCCACCAGAATAGGGCGTGCCCGGAAAAACTTAGGGCGAGCTGTCGGTTTAAGAGTAATGTGGGCTTCAAAGTCCTTGGCACAACCCAGACCAGCAGAGAACACGGACGAAAATTCAGAACACAATCCATCCAGCTGTTGATACGGAATATCCTCAGATATGAGGTGCACATCATCATCAATGGAGAACCCGAACAACTGGAAAGCATCATAACTGAACAGGTTTTCAGTGCCCGCATGATCCACCACATAAAACGTGAGGGGCGTAACAACAGACTTGTAGGCAGTGGAAGCATCAAACTGGCCAGTGATAGGAATTTTCTGTTTATTATAAGTTCTCAGATTTTGCGTAACTGGAGACAAGGGAGGGGAGCCCAACTCCAAATATGTGTGAGAATTAATGAGAGTTACTGCAGAGCCAGTGTCCACTTGCATGCGAATGTCTTTATCGAGAACACGAACAGTAAAAAACAACTTATTTGTTTGAGAAAACACACAGTTAACATCCATGTCTGATGCCTCGTCCTCGTCAACAGGGACTTTAGGGGACTGACAGAAGCAATGTGGCCTTTTTTCCTACAGGAATTACACGTGGCCCATCGTTTTGGACATGCAGCCCTGTCATGCTGTACGAAACAACGTGGACAAGAAGGAAGTGCGGAACGAACCTGCTTCTGTGGTTGCTGTTTTCGCTGCGAGCGTTGCGGCCCAATGCGACGTTGTTTACGCAAGTGAACCGCCACCACATCTTCGTTCTCCTGTGAAACAGGCAAATTGTCTGTGTCGAAAGTTGTCTGTACAGCGCCTACATCACACCACACGTCTATTTGCGCGCCATCAGTGTGAGACACTTCAAAGGATTGAGTGATGCTTAGAACTTCCGACAACGACGGGTTTTGCAGTTGTAGGGCACATTGCCGAACTTCTGTATCAGGAGCAAGCCATAGAATAGCATCCCTAACCATTGAATCAGCATGAGACTCATGATGAGTGTCCGTGACAAACTGACATTTCCCACTCAGACCGTGTAATTCCGCCGCCCAAGCCTGGTAAGATTGATGGGGCTGTTTACGACACCGGTAGAACGCCACGCGGGCGGCAACGACGTGGGTGTTTTTTCGGTAATAGTTAGACAATAAGTCACACATTTCTTGGAAGGACAGAGAGGCAGGTTCCCGCAGAGGGGCTAACTGAGATAGCAGCTGATAGATCCGTGGGGAAATCCAAGATAGAAATAACGACTTACACATAGGAGCGTCGACAACGCCAAAAGCCAAGAAGTGTTGCCGCAAACATTTCTCATAATCCTCCCAGTCTTCAGCGGCCTTGTCATAAGGAGGAAATGGAGGCGGAGAAGAGGAAGACAGACGATGAGTAAGCAACGTCGACAACACCTGAATACCAGCTGTCAGCTGTGTTTGTTGTGCCTGAATAGCAGCCATCAGCTGTGTTTGTTTTTCAATGAGCGCTTGCATAAGCTGTTCCATGTCTGCCCCGTCACGAACACACAAATCCACAACGCAGTGAAAATATCCCATCCTCGTTGCCAAAAGTGTTATAACCTTTAATCACCAATAATTGCATGGATATTCAAACACACTCACTTAGAAACAATAGCTGGTTACATGATAACAACTCAGTATCTCTTATTCGACTGCCGTGCCGTGCCGTGCGGCCGGCGCCGTTCGTAGCTAGGTGGCGCTCCTGCGCTCAACCGAGTTGCGGAGCGCCTCTATCGCCGTTTGCGCGTACTGTCGTGGCGGCACTGTAAATGTCGTGGCACTGTCACAACAAAGACAAAACAGACAAATAAAAAATCAGAAATAATGGAGACTTGATAAATAAGCCTTTATAGACAGTTACTTTAGCAATGTAGCAACCAAACTGCAAGAAAAACAACTAAAATACAATACACAGCTCCAAATAACTATGTCTCTCATGTAATACTGCTGCTACTGAAATTGGAGAGGAAATTGTTGGGACTGTGCATAAATTTAAGAGTAAAATGTCTACAGGTCTAAATGAGATTCCAGTGTGTCTATCAAGAGACTGTATTAGCAGCAAAGAAGCACCTCTAACAGATATTATAAATGGGTCACACACATCCAGTTGCTTCTCTATTACTTAAATTAAGCAAAGGTTCTTCCTATCCACAAGAAAAGGTGATAAAGAAAATACAGATAACTACAACCTAGATTCAACACTTTTGTCTTCATTTTCAAAAATGATAGAAACTATTATGAAAAACAGACATATGGATTATTTAAAGAAATATCAACTTCTGTAGAAAGAACAGTTTGGTTTCAGATCTGACAGGGAAAAGAAGGTACTATAGGAAAGTTTCAGAATTCCCAGATAAAGAATAAAATGTAACAGGTATTTTCCTATATCTCAGCAAAGCATCTGACACAGATGATCATGAAATACTTCTAGGTACATCTGAAGTACTGGAAATAAAGGGGAGTGGGTCATAAATAAGTAGTTGAGATCTTAGCTTGCTAGCAGGGAGCAGTGGATACAGATCTCTTAAATTTCAGATGGATGAAAGTACGTGGTATTGGGATAATTAATGTAGGACATGTTCTGACACATGAAAAACATAATAGCTCACCAAGTTACAAGTTACTGACAGCAATGTTGGTTCAAGAAACTATTCACAGAAATGATCACAATGTCACAAAATACCCATTCCAGAGGCAACCACTTGCCTGATGCAAGAGCAACTACTGAAAAGCAATGCAAACTATCCAACTCTCAGGTGATCACTGCATTCATTGACACATCCTGTCATACAAGCAAGCATTAGTGCACTACAAAATCTGTAACTCATACGACAACTGAGGTCACAACATATTGCTTCGCACAAGTAACTATTTTTTCCACTACACAATCCTTCACTTGGATAGCCACTGAAATCACAACATATCCCATCATACTAATGAGCACTGAAATCACTAAACCATCACTGCACACATAAAGCATGAGCACGTTCTGCCTTGTGTCAGTGTGAGTATGTATTATATGCAGGTCCGTTCAATGAAGTTGCAGCAGCAGGGACACATCTGAAACCTCTGCTCCTTAATACTGCTGGATTCACTCAAGTTGGGCTCACAGGGCAATGAAAATACTTTTGATATAACCTAGACATCAAACATGTTGTTCCTATTGTTGGGATCCTGTATTATATTTTCATGAAGGCTGCCATATTTGCTTACAAACATTGGTGCAATGTGGCCAATGCTATAAGCTCACAGTCTGACTTAACTGTGCTGGCAGTGCCAACTTTTGGCCTCTGCTGTGTGATGCCCCCCCCCCCCCCCCCCCAACCCTACAAGGAAGGGGGGGGGGGGCATACGTAACAGAATGTTCAGTATAAAATATGTCAGGGATTTCATAGGGGCCTGGAGCTTTGTTCAATTTTAACAATTCCAGTTGTTTCTCAATACCACTGACACTAATACTTATTTCATTCAACTTTTGAGTGGTACGAGGATTAAATTGAGGCAATTCTCCTTGGCTTTCCTTCGTAAAAAAAAAATTAAAATGGAGTTAAGCATTTCAGGTTTTGCTCTGGTACCCTGTCAGCAGCTGAGGGATTCAATTAATCATCATTTATACTGCCTTATGCTTTGCCTTTCACCTGTTATGCAGTAGTCTCTGTTTCTTCAGAAGTTTCTTTACAGTGACTGTATTCTAAGGAGATTCCATCACTTTATGAACTGTTCTATGGGGTACATATCTATCCAGTATGTGGTCAACAAATCTTTTAAACTTTAGGCAGAGTTCCTCTATATGCTCTTGACCTGTTCTGAAAGTTTGAAGTTTCTCATGGAGGAGGGACACTAATTATTTTATCTAGTTTACTGAACATATGTATCTTCCTGCTTGTTTTAGTTATCCTTTGTTCTTTGGTAATCACTGTTGTCACAACTGTGTCATGGTCATTGATACCAATTTTGATGTAGACACCCTCAAAGAGGTCAGGTTTATTTACTGCCATTAGATCCAATATATTTCCATCATGTGTGGGGTTCCTAAATATCCATTCTAGGCAATTTTTGGAGAAGGCATTGGATAAAGTTTCACAGGACGTCTTATCATGATCACCACTAACAAAACTGTAATTTTCCCAATTAACTGTTGGAGCCTCCAACAATGATTACAGTATGATTGGGGAATTTATGTACAAGTGAAGTTTTCAGTCACATCAGGAGATGAGTCCAGTGGGCAAGTGAAGGATCCAATTATCAATTTACACACGCCCCTGATACTGAGTTTTGCCCAATCTCATATGACGCTTCAATTTCTATCTCAGTGGATTTTAGTTTCTTGTCTACTGCAGTATAACCATAAACTGAAGTGTATAGACATCAAAATTTTATTTGTTTGGGAGAAATATTTTGCCAAGAAATATATGTTAAAGCACAGTACCACAAATGAGCTACAACGTGATGTGCGGATGAAACTACTAAATGAAACAAAATTTATAGCCTTGATAGGACTTATTTAAATCTTGTCATTTTGTTTTTGTAACACCAATAATTGACATTGAGAGAGGCTGTTAGTGGTACAACTTAATGTTGTTTTAAGACAGAAACCCAATTTTTTGTGTTGAATTCCAGTTTTGCAAGCTTTCATTTTCTTATTTAGCCTCTCAGTGTGTCTTCATCATTGGCCATTGAGTTGGAAGCCTTTACATGTTTAAATAAAACTCTGTACAAATACACTTATTATTGAGCTTCATTTACTGTGCCTGTTTATGTTTATACGTGGAATGTTTCCATATATATATATATATATATATATATATATATATAACAGAGGGAAACATGCCACGTGGAAAAAATATATCTAAAAAGAAAGATGATGAGACTTACCAAACAAAAGCGCTGGCAGGTCGATAGACACACAAACAAACACAAATATACACACAAAATTCAAGCTTTCGCAACAAACTGTTGCCTCATCAGGAAAGAGGGAAGGAGAGGGAAAGACGAAAGAATGTGGGTTTTAAGGGAGAGGGTAAGGAGTCATTCCAATCCCGGGAGTGGAAAGACTTACCTTAGGGGGGAAAAAGGACAGGTATACACTCGCACACACACACATATCCATCCACACATATACAGACACAAGCAGACATATTTAAAGGCAAAGAGTTTGGGCAGAGGTTTGGGCAGAGATGTCAGTCATGGCGGAAGTGCAGAGGCAAAGATGTTGTTGAATGACAGGTGAGGTATGAGTTGCGGCAACTTGAAATTAGTGGAGATTGAGGCCTGCTGGGTAACAGGAAGAGAGGATATATTGAAGAGCAAGTTCCCATCTCCGGAGTTCGGATAGGTTGGTGTTGGTGGGAAGTATCCAGATAACCTGGACGGTGTAACACTGTGCCAAGATGTGCTGGCCGTGCACCAAGGCATGTTTAGCCACAGGGTGATATTCATTACCTACAAACACTGTCTGCCTGTGTCCATTCATGCGAATGGACAGTTTGTTGCTGGTCATTCCCACATAGAATGCATCACAGTGTAGGCAGGTCAATTGGTAAATCACGTGGGTGCTTTCACATGTGGCTCTGCCTTTGATCGTGTACACCTTCCGGGTTAAAGGACTGGAGTAGGTGGTGGTGGGAGGCTGCATGGGACAGGTTTTACACCGGGGGCGGTTACAAGGATAGGAGCCAGAGGGTAGGGAAGGTGGTTTGGGGATTTCATAGGGATGAACTAACAGGTTACGAAGGTTAGGTGGACGGTGGAAAGACACTCTTGGTGGAGTGGGGAGGATTTCATGAAGGATGGATCTCATTTCAGGGCAGGATTTGAGGAAGTCGTATCCCTGCTGGAGAGCCACATTCAGAGTCTGGTCCAGTCCCAGAAAGTATCGTGTCACAAGTGGGGCACTTTTGTGGTTCTTCTGTGGGAGGTTCTGGGTTTGAGGAGATGAGGAAGTGGCTCTGGTTATTTGCTTCTGTACCAGGTCGGGAGGGTAGTTGCGGGATGTGAAAGCTGTTGTCAGGTTGTTGGTGTAATGGTTCAGGGATTCCGGACTGGAGCAGATTCGTTTGCCACGAAGACCCAGGCTGTAGGGAAGGGACCGTTTGATGTGGAATGGGTGGCAGCTGTCGTAATGGAGGTACTGTTGCTTGTTGGTGGGTTTGATGTCGACAGACGTGTGAAGCTGGCCATTGGATGGATGGAGGTCAACGTCAAGGAAAGTGGCGTGGGATTTGGAGTAGGACCAGGTGAATCTGATGGAACCAATGGAGTTGAGGTTGGAGAGGAAATTCTGGAGTTCTTCTTCACAGTGAGTCCAGATCATGAAGATGTCATCAATAAATCTGTACCAAACTTTGGGTTGGCAGGCCTGGGTAACCAAGAAGGCTTCCTCTAAGCAACCCATGAATAGGTTGGCGTACGAGGGGGCCATCCTGGTACCAATGGCTGTTCCCTTTAATTGTTGGTATGTCTGGCCTTCAAAAGTGAAGTAGTTGTGGGTCAGGATGAAGCTGGCTGAGGTAACGAGGAAAGAGGTTTTAGGTAGGGTGGCAGGTGATCAGCGTGAAAGGAAATGCTCCATCGCAGCGTGGCCCTGGACGTGCGGAATATTTGTGAATATGGAAGTGGCATCAATGGTTACAAGGATGGTTTCCGGGGGTAACAGATTGGGTAAGGATTCCAGGCGTTCGAGAAAGTGGTTGATGTCTTTGATGAAGAGTGGGAGACTGCATGTAATGGGTTGAAGGTGTTGATCTACGTAGGCAGAGATACATTCTGTGGGGGCTTGATAACCAGCTACAATGGGGCGGCTGGGATGATTGGGTTTGTGAATTTTAGGAAGAAGGTAGGAGGTAGGGGTGCGGGGTGTCGGTGGGCTCAGGAGGTTGATGGAGTCAGGTGAAAGGTTTTGCAGGGAGCCTCAGGTTCTGAGGATTCCTTGAAGCTCCGCCTGGACATCGGGAATGGGATTACATTTGCAAACTTTGTATGTGCTGTTGTCTGAACGCTGACGCAGTCCCTCAGCCACATACTCCCGATGATCAAGTACCACAGTTGTGGAACCCTTGTTCGCCGGAAGAATGACGATGGATCGGTCAGCCTTCAGATCACGGATAGCCTGGGCTTCAGCAGTGGTGATGTTGGGAGTAGGATTAAGGTTTTTTAAGAAGGATTGAGATGCAAGGCTGGAAGTCAGAAATTCCTGGAAGGTTTGGAGAGGGTGATTTTGAGGAAGAGGAGGTGGGTCCCGCTGCGACGGAGGACGGAACTATTCTAGGCAGGGTTCAATTTGGATAGTGTCTTGGGGAGTTGGATCATTAGGAGTAGGATTAGGATCATTTTTCTTCGTGGCAAAGTGATATTTCCAGCAGAGAGTATGAGTGTAGGACAGTAAAGCTTTGACGAGGGCTGTTTGGTTGAATCTGGGAGTGGGGCTGAAGGTGAAGCCTTTGGATAGGACAGAGGTTTCGGATTGGGAGAGAGGTTTGGAGGAAAGGTTAACTACTAAATTAGGGAGTTGTGGCACCCTCCCACCACCACCTACTCCAGTCCTGTAACCTGGAAGGTGAAGACGTTCAAAGGCAGAGCCACGTGTTAAAGCACCCACGTGATTTACCAATTGACCTGCCTACACTGTGATGCATTCTATGTGGGAATGACCAGCAACAAACTATCCATTTGCATGAATGGACACAGGCAGACAGTGTTTGTTGGTAATGAGGATCACCCTGTGGCTAAACATGCCTTGGTGCACGGCCAGCACATCTTGGCAAAGTGTTACACCATCCGGGATATCTGGATACTTCCCACCAACACCAACCTATCCGAACTCCGGAGATGGGAACTTGCTCTTCAATATATCCTCTCTTCCCGTTACCCACCAGGCCTCAATCTCCGCTAATTTCAAGTTGCCGCCACTCATACCTCACCTGTCATTCAACAACATCTTTGCCTCTGCACTTCCTCCTCGACTGACATCTCTGCCCAAACTCTCTGTCTTTAAATATGTCTGCTTGTGTCTCTATATGTGTGGATGGATATGTGTGTGTGTGCGAGTATATACCCGTCCTTTTTTCCTCCTAAGGTAAGTCTTTCCGCTTCCGGGGTTGGAATGACTCCATACCCTCCCCCTTAAAACCCACATCCTTTCGTCTTTCCCTCTCCTTCCCTCTTTCCTGATGAAGCAACCGTTGGTTGCGAAAGCTAGAATTTTGTGTGTATGTTTGTGTTTGTTTGTGTGTCTGTCGACCTGCCAGGGCTTTCGTTTGGTAAGTCACATCATCTTTGTTTTTAGATATATTTTTCCCACGTGGAATGTTTCCCTCTATTACATTCATATCATTAATTTGAACCCAACAATTACGTTTGTTATTGTCACTGTTGCATTTCGAAATCTTTTCTGTCTTATTTTCTCTTTCGGTTTTTGCCAGTAGTTTCACTTTGTGTTCACCTTCTCCTTTTTACCGTAATCTGCTATACAATTTTATCCCGCCTATGTATACTCAATAATATGTAACCCACTTCCAAAAGAAAAAAAAGAAAAAAAAATGCCGCTTTCAACACTACCGCAACTATAATATCCACCGTTTCTAGTTCACAAACAGTTCCTTTCACCTTTTAAACAACCATTTCAGCTAGTTCTAATAACTTTCGCTTTATTTCCGTTTCCTTTTTTCCCCACATCACTGATAATTTTTAGCCGCTTCCCACAGGTTTTAACGTCATTATTTATTCGTCAGACAATTATTAACCTCATTTTCATAATCTGCCATCACAAAACCACTCCTTTTAATACATTACACGCAGTTTTTTCCAAAATATCCCGAATTTCTCCGTCCTTTAACGTGTTTTGGCGGCAACACAACCACCTAACCTTTGTGCACATCAGTGTCTACCAACCCAAGTCCAACATGGCCTACCTGTAACCAACACCTTTTCGCTTTTTTTCACACCAGATCTCCAGTTACTTTCCAGTTCACCTTTATCTCTCCCCATATATTTTTATTTTCATTTTCATTTCAGCTTCATGTTACACTTTCCACCTTCTAATACTATGTCACCCTCACAACACCCCCACAACGACCCCATTAAGTTTTATTTACATTCCCTCCGCAAACATGCCTTCGCCCTAGCCCGATTACGCTCCCATATTCTATTTTCTCAGGCTTGTCTGACATTTGGCATTACCCGCAAATGCCTCACACTTAAAGTTCCCATCTCTGGCTGCAACCCTTCTTTCCATCACTCCCTATACCAGTTCCAAACTGAACAATCCATTGCCCATACCTACCTGATCCTTCACCTACACATCAACTCAGCCAGTGAACACACCCGTCAACTCCTATCCTTAATAAAAGTCCTTAATCTTTCCTCTCCCACATCCACACCGGCTGTTCGGAGCATCCTCCTACAGGCCAACCGCAAATTAGAACAGCATGCCACCCTCCACCTCAAAAAACTATCCAATCTCCTGGTTTCCCTCCTCCAGAAAGGCAACTCACTCACCCTTCACAACCTTTCCAGCAAACCTCAACCTCCTCTCATTGCACACAAACCCAGTCTCTCCCATCTACTCAATCTCCCACTTCCAGCTCCACTCCCTCCAAAACCTCAAAATTCCAATCAACACAATCTGGAACCACAACTCCCTAATTCAGTAGTTAACCTTTCCTCAAACCTCTCTCCCAATCCGAAACCTCTGTCCTATCCAAAGGCCTCACCTTCAGCCCCACTCAAAGATTGAACCAAACAGCCCTCGTCAAAGATTTACTGTCCTACACTCGTACTCTCTGCTGGAAATATCACTTTGCCACGAAGAAAAATGATCCTAATCCTACTCCTAATGATCCAACTCCCCAAGACACTATCCAAACTGAACCCTGCCTGGAACAGTTCCGTCCGTCGCAGCGGGACCCACCTCCTCTTCCTCAAAATCACTCTCTCCAAACCTTCCAGGAATTTCTGACTTCCAGCCTTGCATCTCAATCCTTCTTAAAAAACCTTAATCCTACTCCCAACATCACCACTGCTGAAGCCCAGGCTATCCGTGATCTAAAGGCTGACCGATCCATCGTCATTCTTCCGGCGGACAAGGGTTCCACGACTGTGGTACTTGATCGTCGGGAGTATGTGGCTGAGGGACTGCATCAGCTTTCAGACAACACCACATACAAAGTTTGCAAACGTAATCCCATTCCCGATGTCCAGATGGAGCTTCAAGGAATCCTCAGAACCTGAGGCTCCCTGCAAAACCTTTCACCTGACTCCATCAACCTCCTGAGCCCACCGACACCCCGCACCCCTACCTTCTACCTTCTTCCTAAAATTCACAAACCCAATCATCCCTGCCGCCCCATTGTAGCTGGTTATCAAGCCCCCACAGAATGTATCTCTGCCTACGTAGATCAACACCTTCAACCCATTACATGCAGTCTCCCATCCTTCATCAAAGACATCAACCACTTTCTCGAACGCCTGGAACCCTTACCCAATCTGTTATCCCCGGAAACCATCCTTGTAACCATTGATGCCACTTCCTTATACACAAATATTCCGCACATCCAGGGCCTCGCTGCGATGGAGCATTTCCTTTCACGCTGATCACCTGCCACCCTACCTAAAACCTCTTTCCTCATTACCTTAGCCAGCTTCACCCTGACCCACAACTTCTTCACTTTTGAAGGCCAGACATACCAACAATTAAAGGGAACAACCATGGGTACCAGGATGGCCCCCTCGTACGCCAACCTATTCATGGGTTGTTTAGAGGAAGCCTTCTTGGTTACCCAGGCCTGCCAACCCAAAGTTTGGTACAGATTTATTGATGACATCTTCATGATCTGGACTCACTGTGAAGAAGAACTCCAGAATTTCCTCTCCAACCTCAACTCCATTGGTTCCATCAGATTCACCTGGTCCTACTCCAAATCCCACGCCACTTTCCTTGACGATGACCTCCATCTATCCAATGGCCAGCTTCACATGTCCGTCCACATCAAACCCACCAACAAGCAACAGTACCTCCATTATGACAGCTGCCACCCATTCCACATCAAACGGTCCCCTCCCTACAGCCTAGGTCTTCGTGGCAAACGAATCTGCTCCAGTCCGGAATCCATGAACCGTTACACCAACAACCTGACAACAGCTTTCGCATCCCGCAACTACCCTCCCGACCTGGTACAGAAGCAAATAACCAGAGCCACTTCCTCATCCCCTCAAACCCAGAACCTCCCACAGAAGAACCACAAAAGTGCCCCACTTGTGACACGATACTTTCCGGGACTGGACCAGACTCTGAATGTGGCTCTCCAGCAGGGATACGACTTCCTCAAATCCTGCCCTGAAATGAGATCCATCCTTCATGAAATCCTCCCCACTCCACCAAGAGTGTCTTTCCGCCATCCACCTAACCTTCGTAACCTGTTAGTTCATCCCTATGAAATCCCCAAACCACCTTCCCTACCCTCTGGCTCCTATCCTTGTAACCGCCCCCAGTGTAAAACCTGTCCCATGCACCCTCCCACCACCACCTACTCCAGTCCTGTAACCCGGAAGGTGTACACGATGAAAGGCAGAGCCACATGTGAAAGCACCCACGTGATTTACCAATTGACCTGCCTACACTGTGATGCATTCTATGTGGGAATGACCAGCAACAAACTGTCCATTCGCATGAATGGACACAGGCAGACAGTGTTTGTAGGTAATGAGGATCACCCTGTGGCTAAACATGCCTTGGTGCATGGCCAGCACATCTTGGCACGGTGTTACACCGTCCAGGTTATCTGGATACTTCCCACCAACACCAACCTATCCGAACTCCGGAGATGGGAACTTGCTCTTCAATATATCCTCTCTTCCCGTTACCCACCAGGCCTCAATCTCCACTAATTTCAATTTGCCGCAACTCATACCTCACCTGTCATTCAACAACATCTTTGCCTCTGCACTTCCGCCATGACTGACATCTCTGCACAAACCTCTGCCCAAACTCTTTGCCTTTAAATATGTCTGCTTGTGTCTGTATATGTGTGGATGGATATGTGTGTGTGTGCGGGAGTGTATACCTGTCCTTTTTTCCCCCTAAGGTAAGTCTTTCCGCTCCCGGGATTGGAATGACTCCTTACCCTCTCCCTTAAAACCCACATTCTTTCATCTTTCCCTCTCCTTCCCTCTTTCCTGACAAAGCAACCGTTGCTTGCGAAAGCTAGAATTTTGTGTGTATGTTTGTGTGTCTGTCGACCTGCCAGCACTTTCGTTTGGTAAGTCACATCATCTTTGTTTATATATTATTTTCTGCACGTGTTGGTTTCAGTGGAAGATTACTGAAACTGTGATTAACCTTCAAAGGGAGGTGCTTATGAAACAGTTGTTTGATCCATCCTAGTAAAAAAATCAAATATCTGGGATTCATACCAAATAGGACTATCAATACATATAGGACATAATCACCAGTGTTCGCATATTTGTTTAACCCATGGAAGTGTAAAAAGACCTGTGCTGCAGATCGTTGAAGACAGAAGCAAAGTATCTCACAAAATACTATTTACAAAGTTTGAAGTACCAGCAATAAGTGATGAATCTAGGAATACACTACAGCCCCTATGTATCCCTCTTCCAGTGATTGAAAGACTAGATTAAATTAATTACTGCCTGTTGAGAGGCATTTAATCAGTCATTTTTACCATGTTACATACCAGAAAGAAATGGGAAGAAACCTTAATATGTGGTGCCATGCACTTGATAGTGGTTTGCAGACACTTGACAAGGGTCTACAGAGTTTGGATTTAGATGGAAATGTAGACATAAATGCATAGTGTAAGTCAAACAGCACAAACAATGAGCAGTTCTCCTAGCAACAGCACTTTTAGAGTGAACTTGAAGCAGCCAATCACAGCTCAAGTTTCAGAATGGTTGGCAATGGTCACATCTCCAAATGGGAACCATCTCGATGTCCTTGCCTGATGACAATAATTGTGAGCTGTGTAGCACCAGTGATGTTGCATATTACAAGCGTCACTATAACTCAGTGGGTTTGTTTCATCAGTGCCATGCCAGTGAACTGAGAGTAGTGAGACTGTAGCATGAACAAAACCTAAGGAACAAGCACTAAGGCTGAAATTAGTATTTACCATATTTTGCGTATCACCAGAGTAGAATCTTATACCAATTAAAAATTGAAACAGCACAAAGATCTCATACGATCTCAAAGAAAATCAACCTTGTGTATCTCCCATCAGGCCATGACAGAGCTGCCGTTTACATGGCAAGAAACCCAAGTTTGGGCCACATTCAACAGATCACAATTTACCAGAGACAGAAGAAGAATAGGACGTTATGATGACAGCAACTGTGTGCCACCACATGAGACATCCTTCCAGGTTCTCTGGTGACTATGGCCAAGATCCAAACAAGTGGCTGAAGGTATATGACCATATAGCCAAATTTAACAAATGTGATGACACCATGTGTTTGGCTAACATATTTTTCTACTTGGAGGGCACTGCCAAGCAGTGGTATGACAATAACGAGGAGAATTTCACAAGCTGTGAAGTATTCCAGGTGGAACTGTGCAAGTATTTCAGTGACACACAACAACAGAAGTGCAAGGCTGAAGACAAATTAAAGTGCAGGGCACAGTATCCAGGAGAAACTACAGTATCCTACAGTCAAGACATCTTGGATCTGTGTAAAATATTGGATTCTAGAATGAAGGAGGAAGACAAGGTTGCACATCTCATGAAGGGTGTTGCTGAGGATATGTATCTAATCCCACTCCTGAAGGAGGTTTCAGCAGCAGATGACTTCATGAAATGGTGCCAATATACCAAGAAAATGCATCAAAAAAGAATTACACACAAGAAGTTTGAACGGCTTCCAAACGTCATCATATCAATGTCTGTGATAGAGGAAGCAACTGATTTCAGAAGCGTTCTTTGTCAGATAGTAAAAGAGGTAGTTCAGAAGGCACTTGGATTGCACATCGAGCAAAAAACCGAGACACTTCAAGAGGTCGTAAGTGGAACACACACTGAACCCAATCTCTCGTCCTTCATTTCCCTTTAAAATGGTGAAAAAGTCAAGACCCTGGCAGAGTTACGTTCCTACAATGCCGAATGAGGAACCTGTTTGGGCACCAAGGAAGACTGATGTCTGGAGGACACAGGATAACCAACTAGTATGTTTCCACTGCGGATGACCAGGACATGTGGTGAGCTATTGTTGAGAAAGGCGGCAGGTACTTGGTGACGCCCATGCCAGAAGACCAATCTTAGCCGACACCAACTCCGGGACGACAAAGATGAACAAGAAGATGTGGGTGCAGGATGACGAAGGTCACCATAGCTGCAAGATAGCCACTGGACAGGAATCTCCCCCACACCAACCAAGGTCTCCATCACCGTTTAGAAGCTCCAGCCAATCACCTAGCCGCTGCAACCTGGAAAACTAAAGGGTGTGACCTTTCTTGGAGGTGAGGCCGCTGAAGAGAAAAACCCTCTGCTGTCGATCACTACAAAAATGATAGGAAACTACATCAATATCCTCATGGATGGAAGGCCAGCCCTAGCTCTTGTGGACTCTGAGGCATCATATTCAGTCATTTCGGAGAAGTACTGTCGCCAGTTGCAGAAAACCGTATTTTTCAACAACATAATGTCTCTGCTGAAGGTGGCTAATGGGAAATATGTAAAACCTACAGGAATATGTACTATTCGTATGGGTAAGAGTGGCCATACACAGCCCTTAGAATTCATCATCTTACAAGAGTGTAGTCATGATGCCATTCTCAGATGGGACTTTTTCAAAGCTTCACAGGCAATTATAGATTGTGGTCGCTCAAAGATTATGCTAGACGAGATGAGATACTATGGAAAGGAAGATGCACACCCGAGTGTGTGGAGACTTTGTGCGCTGGATGAAGGGATCATTCCTGCAGTCAGTGCTAAAAAGGTAGCTGTCACGTGTCATGACATGCATCAATCCTTAGATCTTGTAGTGGAATGTAAGAGAAGCATACCACTGAAGACTAACTTGGTCATCCCAGCCTCTGTTGCCTTGTTTAAGAATGGATTCGGTGAATTGTGGATAGTTAACTGTCACCGAGAACTGCAGATCCTTCCAAAACGCACGTGCAAGGCAAACGCTCAGCCGTTAATTGAAGATCAGCTGAATGTCATAGAAACCTTCCGTGCTGAGTCTGTGGGCGAAATTAGCGGATCTTGTAGCTCAACTAGGAACAACAGAAGAAGCTACCTGCCATTCTTCAAGAGTTCTATGAATGCTTCAATCCACAGGTGAAGAGCAAATAAGACAAATCAATGGTGGAGCACCGGATTAGCACTGGAGACCATCAACCAATAAGCCAGAGAGCATACCATGTGTCAGCAATGGGAACGTCGAATAATTCGTGACAAGATAGAGAAAATGATGAAAAATGACATCATTCAGCCTCCGCAGAGCCCATGGTCATCACCAGTTGTCCTTGTCAGGAAGAAGGATGGCAGTTGGCCCTTTCACGTTGATTACAGGAAGCTTAATAAGGTAACTAAAAAGGACATTTACCCTCATGCACAAATTGACGATACGATAGATTGTCTGAAGGGGGCTAAGTTTTTCTCAACCATGTACATGTACTTGGAATACTGCCAAATTAAAGTAGATGAGGCTGATTATGAGAAAGCTGCATTCATCACCCATGAGGGCCTGTATGAGCTTAAGATAATGCCATTTCGTTTGTGTAATGCACCATCAACTTTTGAACAGATGATGGATAATCTTCTACGTCACCTGAAGTGGACAATGTGTCTTTGTTATTTAGATGATATTATAGTGTTCTCAGAGACATTTGATGAACATATAAAAAGACTGAGGGCCGTTCTGAAGTATCTTAAACAAGACGGGCTGAAACTTAATCCAAGAAAGTGTCTCTTTGGAGCAAAAGAAATCAAAATACTTGGACACCTTGTGCCAAACGAATGTGTGTGGCCAGACCCAGAAAAGGTGAGATCTATAATGGAATTTCCTAATCCTAAAAGTATTAGAGATGTGAGAAGCTTCCTCAGATTATGTGGTTATTACTGTTGTTTTATCAAAGATTTTTGTATGAAAGCCAGGCCACTCCAAGAGTTGTTAAAAGCTAATGCTAAATTTATCTGGGGTGGTGCTCAACAAGATTCTTTTGATGTGCTCCGAAAAGCTGCAAGAAAAACTTTGATCCCTTTGGAAAGATGTGGCTACCAATGATTTCTAAACACATGTGCTTAGATGTTCTACAGAAATTCCATGAAACACCTGAAGCTGGACATTTAGGATTTATTAAGACATACGACAGAATCTGTAAGAGATTTTTCTGGCCAGGTTTATTTAGGAGTGTGCATCACTATGTGCCGCACTGTTGAGAGTGCCGGAGGAGAAAGGCAGTTCCTCAGAAACCACCTAGCCATCTCATACCATTTCCACCAGCTGAAACGCCTTTCCAGAGTGTTGGAATTGCCCTCCTCGGATGATTTCCGACGTCTGCTAGTGGCAATAGATGGATTATTGTTTGCACTGATTATCTAACATGCTATAGCATTACAAAAGCTGTGAAAACAGCCGAAGCATTTGAGGTAGCCAAATTATTTGTGGAAGACATTGCCCCAAGATCATTAATTACAGTTAGAGGAAAAGTTTCTCAATCGAATCTCGTGACAGAGATAAACTGTCGGTGCAACATTACTCGTCATATGACGACTGCTTACCATCAAAAACTAACGGGCTTACTGAATGCCTTAATAAGACCTTGGCTGACATGCTATCAATGTTCATCAGTGTTGAGCTGAGCAACTAGGATGAGGTGCTGCCTTTCGTGACGTTTGCCTACAACACTACCAAACAAGACGTCTCAGGATTTACGCAATTTTTCCTGGTGCATGGGTGTGAGGCAACTACAATGATGGACACTGTTTTCCCGTTACATCCTGATGATGTGGACGATAATGACATCAGCAAGGTGTTAACCAGAGCTGAGGAAGCTCAGCAGTTAGCTCGCCTCCGCATTCAGCGGGCTCAAGAAAATGATCGCCAAAGGTATGACACGAGCCACCGCCCTGTTGTCTACCAGCCTGGTGACCTCGTCTGGATCTTCACTCCTGTTCAGAAGATTGGTCTCTCTGAGAAGCTCCTCAGACGCTACTTTGGACCTTATAAGGTTGTAGGACAGTTGTCTGATGTTACTTATGAAGTTGATGATTTCAACCCGGACACAAGAAGACAAAAGATCAGAGATACATACGGTCCATGTCCTTCGAATGAAGCCCTACAAGGATCCTGCAACCCAGGGTAAATTTGAAGCTCCAGCAACAGGTAACAAGCGGAAAAGTGATGAAGAGCACAGTGGCAAAGAAAGTTCTAAGAAGATTACCGCCAGGGTGAACATCAGTCATCAGAAGTTGGAGTAAGCAGGACAAATGACTCGTTCCTGGACTAGGAGGATGTAACACTGAGATGCTGTTCTAGTAGGGAAAGATCAGTGCCACAGAAGAAGCTGAATCGCACCATGGTGTACTGGCTATGATACTAAAGTGTTGCATGGAGGGTCATGAGTTCAAAACTCACCTGGACTGTACACTTTTAATTTCTATACTTGGTTTGAGTACATTCTAGAAGTATCCTCAAATGTCAAGAAACATTGTACTGGAATGTTCTGTAGCTGTATATATACTGTATGTGTTCTGGCTGGAGGCAGTTCGCTCCACACTCTTGTATGTGCAAGTGCTGAATAAACATTTGTTAAGTGAAGTTAGTTTTTGTCATTCAACTAATTCCACCTTCTTCTACGTGACAATATATTCAAGAGAAAGTGCTCTACAAACAGCAAATCAGTAACATGTTGGTCCACTACTGGTCTTATGCAAGCTGTAATTTGGATTGGCATTGATTGAGTGAATTGCTGTGTGTCCTCCTGAGGGATATTGTATCGAATTTCATCGACCTGTCACCTTACGTCATCAAAATTCCAAACTCATTGGAGGGCCCTGCCCACAATGCTCCAAACATTCTCAGCTGAGGAGAGATCTGGATACCTGGTTGCCCAAGGTAGGGTTTGGTAAACACGACAACAAGCAGTAGAAACACACACCATATGCAGATGGGTATTATCCTGGTGATAAGTAAGTCGACGATGGCTTGGCAAGAAGGGCAAGACAATGGGGTGTAGAGTACCATCTATGTAATACTGTTCTGTAAGGACGCCACAAATGACAACCAACTGGTTCTTTCTATGAACCACCACTCTCGTGTGTTAGGTCATATGTCAGGCAACAGTCGGGTTGGTATTCCACTGCTATTCAGTGCGTGTCCAGGCACCTCTTTGCTAGTCATCAGGGCTCAATTCAAAGCAGGTCTCATCACTGAAGACAATTCTATTCCAGTCAAAATGTCCCAGGTACCAATGACCAGTGAAGAGGTGTCTGGAGATGCATGGTTAGTGGCGGTATCCCGCTATATGGTCTGACAACGAGAAGTGATGGTCTGCAGTGCCATTTCATTTCATAGCATTATCCCTTTGGTTGTGATCTGAGGTACCCTTACAGTACGTCGACAACATTCTATGCCCCATTGGATTACCCATCATGCCAAGCCATCCTGGGCTTATATTTTGGCAAGATAATGCCCTTCTATACACTTTGAGAGTTTTTATTGCTTGTCTTCATGCTTGTCGTACCCACCTTAGCCAGCAAGATCGCTGGATCTCTACCCAACTGAGGACTTTTGGAGCATCGTGGGCAGGTCCCTCTCACCAGTTCAGCATATTGACAATCTAATGTGCTAACTGTAAATAATATGGCATGATATCCCTCAGGAGGGCATCCAACCATTTTGTCAATCAATGCCACACCAAATTACAGCTTGTATATGGACCAGAGTAGACCAACGTGTTACTGATTTGCTCAATTTGTAAGGCTCTTTCTTTTGAATGAATTATTCAATTTTTCTGAAACTGTAATCAATTGTTCCTCTTCAAATGTACATCACGTCTACCAGTTTCCATCCCATTCAGGTAATTCCTTCACAGTGCATAGTTTTTTTGCATTTGATATATATAATCTTTCTGGATGGGAGTCATAAAATAGTTTAGTTTACTTTATAGTTACGTCGGCATAATCTGATGGATGACAGCTGACAATACTGTTACCAGTGCTCAGCTGCAAAACAATAGCTTTCTATACAGTTCCAACAACACTGAGGCTTTGCCACAGAGATGTTTACACAACTGCAAAATGTGACTGATTGTGGTATGCATGCAGAACTGCTGCACCCAGTTCACTGCAACTGTCACGGATCTTTTTACAGTAGCTCGACCGTAGTTCACTGGTGGAGATAGACAACACTTGGCAGATTCTAAGTCAGGTCAGATGTCTGGCAGTGACAGCAAATTAATTCAAACAGTGTATAACCTCCAAGGAGCACAGTGTTAGCTGAGGCCGAGGTTGGTGGAGGTGATGGCTCTGGTTATGACTGCTGGCTGCTCACTGTGGTGCTTGGTGATCCTACATGGTTGGTGTTGCACTTGGATCTGGCAGCTCTGTGGCCAGGAGGTCACTTGGGCACAGTTTCAGCAAATTGGAAGACACTTGACTGGCAAAGCAAGTAGTGCCCTGCATGTAGCACCACTTGTGGCAATGCAAGTGGTTTGGAGAAGACGCTGGTGCTTGCTGCTTCTTCACATAGAGTCCAATGGAATCTTAACTCGTAAACTGACTGGTGGGTTTAGCTCAACTGCTGTGTTGACATACAATCCGGCCTGTATTGTGGAGCTGGCATGGGGACCAATGATACAGCAACCCACTGATCATGTCTGTAGTGCAGGTATATGTAGTTGTACGATATAGCACACTCAACAACCTCATCTGTACACAGAGTTGATATCTGAACTCGTTTCTTTACTCGCAAACAAAAATCATCCTACCTAAGAAATACACACAGGTGGACAGTCATGAGGAAACTTTAATGGAAGATAAGTGACACTTACTGCAACCTACAAAACCATTTATATTACCTGATAGCTAAAACATTAACAGTAGAGAGTCTAACCAGAAAATATGTTTATTCCACATTTGCAAATGTGAAGGATAGACTGAAGTGCTAATTATTGCTTCAAATTCCAATAAACTATTAATCACAGAAAGAAAATGGAACTATGATAAACATGGGAAGTAATAGAACAAATCACTGGAAGATACACTGGTGAATTAGAAACCCAGGGTGTACTGACACATCATAACAGATTGAAAGTGCAAGCACCAACTCACCAATTTGCCGCACATATCACTGTACCAGTAATCCAACAAAATAAAAGTTTACTGAGAACATCAAATTTAGATTTACTTCACAATACATCTGCAACACAAAAATGGCTCGCTGAATAATGATTGAAAATGAGAGATTACTGCACACGAACCTTATCAAAACAACAGTGATGAATTATTTACTTGGCATTGCTACACATAAAAACCTAAGAATAAACTCAGCATAAAAACACCCCAAGACATCCCTTGATACAACAATATCACCCACATATGATGCATAAAACAGCACATCATCATAACAATAACAGAAGGTTATCACTGAAAAGCACTTTCTGAATCTAGTCTAGATATATTCACCATGTAGAGGACACAAAGGATTTCCATCTCTCTGTCTGTAGACATGGTTCCAACCTCTCACGCCTAAGGAGATGTTTCTTCTATTCTATTCTGCCATACATTTTTTGGCCGTGCTTGCCCGTCATTCCTTTTTCCTGTTATGTCCTTGAATAACCATAGCAAGTGTGGGCAAAGGGTAGGGAGGAGGTAGGAGCATGGAACATAAAAACACAATCATACTAGACAACAACACTATAATGTTCACACCAAAATATATCAATACCATAACAAATACGATCATAAATATACTATTAGTCAGCACAGGAAAAAGATATTTTCATGGTGGCAGCATGATGATGTTTACAACTGAGAAACCGGGAGGGGAGGTAGTAACAACAAACACTCCAGTGTGTAAAGTGAAGCACTATGACATTTATGGGAGAGTTACCTAAGACTACTAATTTGTGCCACTGCTGTAAAATTTGGACTTCTTGTCATAACTGATGTTTAATGAGATCAGTGTGAACTGTGTGCTTCCAGGAGACATAATGTCAACTATGAGCTCTGTGTGTTGAGGATCAGATTGTCTAAAGACAGTCTTGGTTCTGTTGTAGCATTTGTTGTATCAAGTATTGATACCACTTTATAGCATATCATAGGTGGCATGGAATTGCAAGTTTTTGTTGAATGCTGATCATGGTCGTACAGGATCTGGTAGACCCAGTCATGTATGCCAGCTTTGTCACACATCCAGTGGCTTGGTATCACGAGCGCACTCTGCCATCATAGTATATGATGGCTGGTGGCAGCTCCTTAGCCCACTCAGGCTCAGAGCCACTTCACAACATGATGCTATACAAATGTGTCATTTGTGCTTTAATACAGAGAGACTTTCCCTTGAGGACATTGTGACAGCTAGATTCTGTTTCTCGTTGCTCAAAGAAAAATATGTTAAACAAATTTATGAATAAAATATTCTCAGTTTTCAAGCTGAGTCAATTAAAAAAAAAAATTCACAAGTGTTCAATGATTATCACTGTCATCATTGCCAGGAGTAAAATTACTGACAGCTGGGCATGGCACATTTTTCCACTTATATAGCCATGATTACAGTCACTGGCACTTATCAGAGAGGACAGAAATGATACACGCATTGAAGGTGAGTTGGGTAGCTCATAGCAGCTCCAGCCAGACATGAGACTGAGTGATGGGAGGTGGCATGAGGGGCCAGTGCCACGTTTGAAACTGCTGTTCCCAACCTCCCTATAAGTGTTAGTCATCCACTGTAGCTTCCTTCTGACATTGAAGCCTGTCCCCATGCCCTAGTCAATGTGCCCCTGGTCTCTACTGAAATTGTTGTTGTTCAATCTAATCTCCGTCACCTCTTTTATAATGGAGTCCAAGTATATTGACACATGAGCCAAAACTTTTGTGTTCTCAAACCATATTTTGTGTCTGTTTTCCAAGCAGTGCTCAGATATGGCTGACTCGTTCAGCTCCCTCCGTTTAATATGTCTGTTGTGCTCAGTACAACACCCTGCAACTGTGCAAATTGATTGGCCTACATAAATCCTGCTGCACTCACAAGGGACACCATGCACACCTGACACATGAAGAGCTATGTTCTCTTTAACAAGGCACAGCGTATGTCGTATTTTGGGGGTGGGACAAAGCACTGGTCTCAATCCATGTCTCTGAAGTACACATCCTAACTTGCTGCTCGTTGGCCCACAGTATGTCAGGAAAGCTGTTGGCTTGGTTTCTTCTGCCAATTCACAAGACATCCATCTTTGGTGACATTTGAAAGCATTTGTAGTGTCTCTCTTGCTATAATCATCCTCTCTGAACATTTGCCTCAAGTTCTGCAATTCAGACTGTAGGTGATTGTCATTGGAAATAAATTTTGCTGTGTGTATGAACGTTTTCAGGACAATTTTATAGTGTACAAGAGTGAAAATTATCAACGTTTAAATATTGATCAGTGTACATTGGTTCCCTGTACACTGAATGACCAAGCCAGCCTCCTGCCTTCCCCCCAATGAAAACATCCAAGAACGGTAGCTTGCCATCCTGCTCCATCTTGATGGCAAATTTAATGTTGGGATGAACACCGTTTGTTTGATCCATTAACTGCTGCTGTGTATTTTCACCATGGGGCCATATCAGTAAGGCATCATCAACATATCTTGGGAAGCAAGGTGGACACAACACCGCGGAGTTTGGAGCCTGCTCTTCAAAGTGCTCCATGAAGAAATTCGTGACTGCGAGGGGCAGTGGTGAGTCCATCATTGTGCCATCCATTATTTCATAATATTCATCATGGTATAAGAAGTGCTGTTGTAAGAACATAATATAACAATTTGAACAATTTGAGGATTCCAAATGTAAAGAGTTGGGCCAAAAGATCCAGCATGTCTTCTACTGGCACCCTCGTAAAAACTGACACAATGTCCAGACTAACCATTATGTCATTTTGTTCTGTTTTTATTTTCTTGAGAGTTTCAACAAATGTCTGGTAGTTTACAACATGGTGTTCACAATGTCCTAGTTTTGGCACTTATATTCCTGTAAGATGTTTTGACTGTCTGCAGGTAGGCAAGCTAATTGCACTAACAATGGGGCTAAGAGGAACCTTTCCCTGGCAGTCCATAGGGCCAGGGAGGTCTGACAGCGCAAGGCATTAATTTCTGCACGACTCAGTCCTTTAATAGCTTCCCTGTCTTCATGACTATGGCCTGTGTCAGATGGTGACTAAGTTCCCAGTACGCACCATCTTCTAATAAGTATAGCACCTTCAGGTTCAGTGTTCCAAAACACAGTGGCATTTCCTCTGTTTGCTACCAAGACAACCAAGTCATCATTCTCACGCAATAAGGACAAGTCACGACAATCTTCTAGGTTAACACTGGTTTTTGGTGGACTAGCTTAAACCCTGCCCGGCAGCTAGTGAGACATCCTCTGCTGTGTCATGCAATAGATGCCAGATGCACTGTTCAGTTCCACTAACAATATCCAAAACTGACAGATATTGTGTGACGTGAAAAATTAAGGCCTTTACCCAGAGCTGCCACAGAGTTGTCGACTAGTTCTGGATTGCAGAGATTAACAACTATTCTGTGAAACTTATCATTCTTCACATCATTTCCTCTGTGAGTCACGTGGTCAAACTTGCTTGGATGTTGTCTTGCTGTCTTGCACAAACTGGCACACCATTGTGATGCCATGGCTATGTCCACGCACTCCCAATCGAATGGCTACAAAGCTGATGACAGAAATTGATGACAATCAAACAGCTTTCTGGTATCTGGATCAAGCTCATATCTTGTCTACCGGTCCACTGTCTCACTATGGTATGACTTGTCCTCTTCAAAATTCTGCCCACTGCAGCAGTTTGGATGTGTTGCTTAGCTACAACAAAGTGAGGAATTACCTCCTTATCCAGGCAGCATTGCAATATGCTAAAGAACTCAGCAGATGTAATTTCTTTTTTCACAGTTTTTCCAGCAGTCTCACACTGTGCATTATGTCCTCACTGCAGAGGAAACATAAGTGTGCTCGAAGACTTTTGCGGCATCATGTCTTTTTGGTTTTCAAACAGCATCAAATCAAATAAAATTAATGAGCTTCCAATGGCTATCTTTGCCATTGTCATCAGGAGTAAAACTACTGACTGCTGGGGCTGGCACAATTTCCTATTTACACTCTTGGAAATTGAAATAAGAACACCGTGAATTCATTGTCCAAGGAAGGGGAAACTTTATTGACACATTCCTGGGGTCAGATACATCACATGATCACACTGACAGAACCACAGGCACATAGACACAGGCAACGGAGCATGCACAATGTCGGCACTAGTACAGTGTATATCCACCTTTCGCAGCAATGCAGGCTGCTATTCTCCCATTGAGACGATCGTAGAGATGCTGGATGTAGTCCTGTGGAACGGCTTGCCATGCCATTTCCACCTGGCGCCTCAGTTGGACCAGCGTTCGTGCTGGACGTGCAGACCGCGTGAGACGACGCTTCATCCAGTCCCAAACATGCTCAATGGGGGACAGATCCGGAGATCTTGCTGGCCAGGGTAGTTGACTTACACCTTCTAGAGCACGTTGGGTGGCACGGGATACATGCGGATGTGCATTGTCCTGTTGGAACAGCAAGTTCCCTTGCCGGTCTAGGAATGGTAGAACGATGGGTTCGATGACGGTTTGGATGTACCGTGCACTATTCAGTGTCCCCTCGACGATCACCAGTGGTGTACGGCCAGTGTAGGAGATCGCTCCCCACACCATGATACCGGGTGTTGGCCCTGTGTGCCTCGGTCGTATGCAGTCCTGATTGTGGCGCTCACCTGCACGGCGCCAAACACGCATACGACCATCATTGGCACCAAGGCAGAAGCGACTCTCATCGCTGAAGACGACACGTCTCCATTCGTCCCTCCATTCACGCCTGTCGCGACACCACTGGAGGCGGGCTGCACGATGTTGGGGCGTGAGCGGAAGACGGCCTAACGGTGTGCGGGACCGTAGCCCAGCTTCATGGAGACGGTTGCGAATGGTCCTCGCCGATACCCCAGGAGCAACAGTGTCCCTAATTTGCTGGGAAGTGGCGGTGCGGTCCCCTACGGCACTGCGTAGGATCCTACGGTCTTGGCGTGCATCCGTGCGTCGCTGCGGTCCGGTCCCAGGTCGACGAGCACGTGCACCTTCCGCCGACCACTGGCGACAACATCGATGTACTGTGGAGACCTCACACCCCACGTGTTGAGCAATTCAGCGGTACGTCCACCCGGCCTCCCGCATGCCCACTATACGCCCTCGCTCAAAGTCCGTCAACTGCACATACGGTTCACGTCCACGCTGTCGCGGCATGCTACCAGTGTTAAAGACTGCGATGGAGCTCCGTATGCCACGGCAAACTGGCTGACACTGACGGAGGCGGTGCACAAATGCTGCGCAGCTAGCGCCATTTGACGGCCAACACCGCGGTTCTTGATGTGTCCGCTGTGCCGTGCGTGTGATCATTGCTTGTACAGCCCTCTCGCAGTGTCCGGAGCAAGTATGGTGGGTCTGACACACCGGTGTCAATGTGTTCTTTTTTCCATTTCCAGGAGTGTATATAGCCACAAGTGCAGTTTCTGCCACCAATCAGAGAGGGCCAAAATGATGTTGTGCAGAAGGTGGGATAGGCAGCTCTGGCTCATTGTGGGACAGAGTGATGTCAGGTGGTACATGAGGGTCCTTTCACATTTGAAACTGCTGCTCCGACCTCACTACAAGCACTGTTACTGACTTTCAACATCAAAAGCCTGCCCCCATGGACAGAACAACAGCATGATAATTTGTGCAAGACGCTGTCTATGCAATGTAACAAGTTTGACCTAGCACTTCACAGAGGATCTGATGTGGAGAATGATAAGGCCCATACAATAGCTGTTAATCTCTCCATCCCAGAACTGGAAAATGGCTCTGTGCCAGCATTGAGTAATGGCCTTAATTTTTCACCGGCCCCAAGATGTCTGGCAATTTTTTATGTTATTAATGGAATAGAGTAGTGCATTCATCATCTCTCACATGACGCAGATAAGAGCATCACACTAAGTGCCAGCTATATACTGGCAAAACCTAAACCACTGAAATCTTAATTAGCCATGAGCAACAAAGTGACTTATGCTTATCGTGTGAGAATTTTGATTTGGTTGTCTTGCCAGCTGGCAAAGGAAATACCACTTTGCTTCTGAACACTGAAGGCTACAATCTGAATGTGCTATGTTTGTGAGAAGATGATGCATACTGAAAGCTCAGTTGCGATACAACACAGGCCATAGTCATGAAGAGAGGGTGGTTATTAAAGGACTCTGGTTTGCCAGACAAAGTGGTGAAGAAATTAATGCCACCAGCTACCCGACTACTCAGCCTCTATGGATTCCTAAATATATGTAAGCAAAAGTTCCATCTTACATGCATTGTTAGTGAATTCTGCTTGCCCACCAACAGTCCACCAAATCATCTTGCAGGATTATTAACACCAAAACTGGGACATTGTGAACACCATGTTGTAAACTTGCAGAAATTTGTTGGAACACTGAAGAAAATGAAAATAGGCCAAAATGATTAAATGGTTAATCTGGACATTATGCTACTTTTCATGAGGGAGACAGTACAAGATACGCTGGTCATTGCAGCACAAACAGCTTCCACCTTGTATTGTCAAGTTGTTTCATCAAGTTCATTTGGAAACATATTTCTTAGCTGTGACTCAAATATGACAAGAAGAATCAAGAGAGAAGGTCTTGTCTCATGAAGAAATATGTACCTTCAAACGAAAAGTTACCCTCTACAACAAACACACTTACACCAACACATTCGGACACAGCCATAGACACACTACAACCTCGCCACATAAACTTAGTGACTATCATCTAACACCCTGCTCGCTGTAAAGTATTAACAACTCAAACAAGATGATGAAACAACAAAGAAAAAGACTTTACAAGAAGTAAGATGTCCCTAATACAGAAGATCAATACTATTCAATAACCACATATCAAACAGTTCAAGTAGACACTGAAAAAGTAATGTAATTCAATTACAAGTTTTTACAGACTATAGAATAAAATACTGCTACCTCAAATTACATGAAGAATCAAGAAGGAAGATTTCAAGAGATAAAGAAAGAAAATGAACTTACACAAATAATGACTCGAGCACAACACAAACATTCTTACAACCACACACGAGTACAGTGACAAAAGACATGAATAAAGGTTATGAGACAGTCACTGAGAGCTGCAAAGACATTAGCTATAAATTAATATTAATGTATATATGGTAATGACACCTACACTGATGAGTGTTTTCCACTTCAACAAACATAAGTACAGATTCAGAGCCTGTGAATCTGGAAGTTGCATATGTTATAAGAATAATATATAACAAATATTTACATAAACTTGCTGTTAACAACTGGTGACTTGTATAACTCATTAAGTGGTTTCATGGGTGGAATATGTCACACTGAGACATCAAAACAGAATTAATGCAAATCATACATCTTTCTTACATATATTATTGTATTATTGGTAAAGAAAACACAATAACTGATAAATCCAAATATGTGAATCCTAACTATGTCACCACACAAAAAAGCTGTCATTGTGGACATCACATATTCAAACACTGTGATCTGCAACAAAGCTAATGGCTTTGAAACTCTGAAAGAGTCATACTGCAGAGAACGTACAACTGTATATCTCCAGAGTTGTGAAGAGCTCTATGTGCTATTTACATTATAATACTTTTTTTTTTTCAATAGCAACACTGCACAAGGTAAACTGATTACCCCAATGCTACATGAAGAATCAAGAAAGAAAATTTTGCATCATGAAGAAACATGTCCATACTCTATAAGCATGCACAATCACAGGAACAGATGTGGACACAGAAATACATACATTCTACAACACAGCCACATAAACGTGATCCCAATCATTTTACACACTATGCATCGAGATGGGAAATCTTACATGAAGAAAGATAACCCTAAATATGAGGGCTGACTGAAAAGTAATGCCTCCACCTTTGTAACTCTTCCAACACCTGGCAGCATTGGTATGTGGCACGTGCTGGTTTGTTCCGTAGCCTCTTCTCTACAGCTCCATTTGGCAAGGCGCCTTAGCATTGAACAGTTGTGTTGTTACAGTGTAAAGTATGGAAACCTGTGCAGACATCAGTCAATGCGATTTAACCCTTTGAAAGTCAAGGTAACGATCTATTGCAGTACTGTTATTTATCATTGTTTCTGAGTGTTTTTCTTCACACTAAGAGTTTACAGTTTGTTTATTTTCTCCATTTTTTGTGAAAAATGCGACCTACACCAGGCCACAGCAGAGGACTTACCGACGAAGAAATTCGTGAACTTTTAGAATGTACTAGTGATACAGAGTGTTTTAGCGAAAGCAGCAACAGTTCAGAAAGTGACAGTGATGTACTGGACGATATTGTGAACGAAAGTGAAGACGAAATGGCAGATGTACAATATACTGAAGTACGTGCGCCTGAAACACTACAGCCATTACCACATCCATTTCAAGAGCTGCCAGGGCCAAAACATATGCCACCAGTAGGATCTCCTGTGATAGAATATTTCAATCTATTCTTTACTACAACGTTGCTGCAGCTTATTGTAACTGATACGAATCACTCAGCTGAACAGTTTATAACTAAACATGCTACATTGTCCAAACCGTATAAGAAATGGAAGAATGTGACAAGTACCGAGGTAAGAGGTTTTATTGTTTGCTTACTAAATATGGGACTCAATAAAAGGCCCACAATGCTATCATACTGGAGCACAAAACTGTCACAGGTATTTCCATGGTTTGGTAAAATGTTTTCTGCCCACCAATTTAGGCATCTGATGAAATTCTTTCATCTTGTGGATAGTGAGAAATGTCCAGCACCAGGCCATCCTCATTATGACCCATGTATCAGGTACCAGCCATTGGTACATCATGCTAATAATATATTTAGACATCATTACACACCTCATGAACAACTTAGTATTGATGAGAGTCTAGTTGGCACTAAATGTCACACTTCCCTATTACAGTATTTGCCAAACAAACACCACCACCAATGAGGAATCAAATTCTGGATGCTGTGTGACTCTATAAGGCACTACTGTCTTGGATTTTATACATACAGAGGTGCCAAAAGCCAAGAAGATAAGGCTGAGATTGCAAGACATGGCTTAGGTTACTGTGTTGTTCAGAAGTTACTGCGTTTGGGCAGTTATTTGAACAAGGGCTATCACATCTTTGTGGACAAATTTTTCATGTCAGTACCACTTGTAAAAAGTCTCTACAAACTAGGTACATACATTACTGGCACTGTAAGAAAAAAACAGGAAATATTTGCCAGAGCAATTTAGAAAGAAATTTGTAATTGGGGAAAGAATGTATTGTAAGTCAGGTCCAGTACTAGCATGTGTGTACGGAGAGAAAAAATCCCAGCATATTCTCTTATTGTCAAGTAAAGTTGGTGCTTGTGACATTGAAGTCCAAAATAAAATAAAACAGTAAAAAAGCCAGAAATAATACACCAGTACAACAAGTATATGGGTGGAATAGACACATCCGACATGATGCTGTATGCGTATTTGGATGAGAGGCGAACTCTTCATTACTGGAAGAAGGTAGCTTTTAACATAATGTTAAGAATGGTATTGAACTCTTACATATTATACAAAGAGCATAATAAGGGAAGGAAATTGTTTTCCAGATATGTATATACTGTAACGATAACTGAAGCCTTGTCAGATGAATAGCTGCAAGAAAAAATTGCAATTGATGATCCTCGTGGTGCTCCGTGTGAATAAACATGGGTACAACTTCAGAGTCATGAAAACTGGGAGATGCAGGCATGTAATAAATGACAGAAATGTAAGTAAACTTGCTATAAACAACTGGCGATATATATAAATCAACAAATGCTACATTCGTGGATGGTATAAGTCATCGGACACTGAGATATCATAACAGAATTAATGCAAAAGATACATATTTCTTGCATATGCAATGAAGAGCCAAAGAAACTGGTAAACCTGCTTAATATCGTGTAGGGCACCCATGAGCATGCAGAAGTGCCGCAACATGACATGGTATAGACTCAAATAATGTCTGAAGTAGTGCTGGGAGGAACTGAACTGACTACCTGAATCCTGAGTACGAAGAGGTACTTCTGTCTCTTCTGAACAGCACATTGCAAGGCATCCAAGATATGTTCAATAATGTTCACATGTGGGGAGTTTGGTGGGCAGCAGCAGTGTTTAAACTCAAAAAGAGTGTTCCTGGAGTCACGGTGTAGCAATTCTGGATGTGTTGGGAGTCGCATTGTCTTGCTGCAATTGCCCAAGTCCATTGGAAGGCTCGATGGACATAAATGGATGCATAATATCAGACAGGATGATTACATACACATCACCTGTCAGAGTCATGTCTAGACATATCAGGGGCTCCATACCACTCCAACTGCACATGCCTCACACTATTACAGAGCTTCCAACAGCTTGAACAGATCCCTGATGATATACAGGGTCCATGGATTCATGAGTCTGTCTCCATACCTGTACACGACCATCCACTCTATACAATTTTAAAAAAGATTTATCTGACCAGGCAGCATGTTTCCAGTCATCAACAGTCCAATGTCAGTGTTGATGGGCCCAGTCAAGGTGCAAAGCATTGTGTGGTGTAATCATCAAGGGTACACAAGTGGGCCTTCGAATCCGAAAGCCCTATGGTTCACACAGTGACGCTTGTTGATGGCCCAGCATTGAAATCTGCAGCAATTTGTAGAAGGGTTGCACTTCTGTCATGTTGAATGATTCTCTTCTGTCATCATTGGTCCCGTTCTTGCAGGATCTTTTTCTGGTTGCAGCAATGTTGAAAATTTTGATGTTTTACCAGATTCCTGATATTCACGGCACACTCGTGAAATGGTCATACAGGAAAATCCCACTTCATTGCTGCCTCGGAAATGCTGTGTCCCATCGCTCGTATACCAGCCATAACACCATGTTCAAATTCACTTAAATCTTGATAACCTGCCATTGTAGCAGCAGTAACGGATCTAACAACTGCACTAGACCCTTGCTGTCTTATGTAGTCATTGCCGACTGCAGAGCCGTATTCTGACTTTTTACATATCTCTGTATTTGAATATGCATGCCTATACCAGTTTCTTTGGTTCTTCAGTGTATATTGTATAAAGGCACATTTGCATGCCGTGCGTGAGTTTCCTCGGAAACGCGAAATCTTAATTAAATAATTAATCTCTGACAAATAAATAAAGCCTATGGCACAGAACTGCAGCGCTATGCCGCTGATAAAACAAAATATGATTATGACACTCTTATGTTTCATTAAGAAGGAGGAGGTCTTATAGAATAGCTGAGGCTGGAAGCACGTATATTTTATTAACTGGCACACCGCCATTTTTGATGTTATATAAGAACACTGTGAGTTGCAATCTTACTAGGCACTCGATTCTGTAAAGAATTTATATTTATGAAAATAAGTTGAATTATTTAACTGTAGGCTTATTCGTTGAATATATCTGATTTAACTAACTGTGCAAACTTTTTTATGTTTAGCAGACAGTCACCTCTGTACGACATATTGACATGGCTGGCAAATTATTCTAATATTGAGATTTAGATTTTGAGTCCACACCTACCGCAGTAGTCTTTGGAAAAGATTTAAATACGAAGTCCGATTATTTGAGTCTTATTTCACGGTCAACTACGAATAACACTGCACTTACGAAAAAGCCATTGTCAAGCATCTGATACCAAATAATTAAACGCCCACGTTCCAGATAAGCAAATATTAATTACAACCAATCACTATAATACATAATTAATAATTAATATTTTATTTTAATTAATTAATTAATTTATTTTATAATTGCTGTATTGATGAAAAAAGGAAACAAAAAACTATTAAATCTTAAAATGTGTGTTCTAATTTTGTTATTACCAAGAGCACCACAAAATTGTCATTGTGGATGTCATATACCGTATTTACTCGAATCTAAGCCGCACTTTTTTCCGGTTTTTGTAACCCAAAAAACCGACTGCTGCTCAGAATCAAGTGCAAAGTAAGCGGAAGTTCTGAAAAATGTTGGTAGGTGCCGGCACAACTAACTTCTGCCGTCGAATATATGTAGCGCTACACAGGCATGCTTTGCAGACATAAAGATGAATACTGGCACCAAAACCTCTGCGTCAGTAAATAAATTTTTTTCTCCACCCCAAGTTTCGACCACTGCATTTTCATACTGTGGTGTCACCGCTAGACACCACACTTGCTAGGTGGTAACTTAAATCGGCCGCGGTCCTGTAGTACATGTTGGACCCGCGTGTCGCCACTGTGTGATCGCAAACCTAGCGCCACCACATGGCAGGTCACAAGACACGGACTAGACCTCGCCCCAGTTGTACGGAAGACATAGCTTGCAACCAGACGTACGAAGCTTTCCTCTCATTTGCCGAGAGACAGATAGAATAGCCTTCAGTATAGTCCATAGCTACTACCTAGCAAGGCGCCAATTGTATCAGTGCTAATAGCGTACTAATATTCAAGAGAGATGTATTCCAACAAGAGAATAAAGATAAGTATTAAACGCATCTACGTACTTTTCCTCTTATTCATTAATAAGTCTCATGTTCCAGAACTTCAAGCCCGTCTGCGTTAGTTTAGCGTGCACCTAGCTACCTCATTGTGTCTATGCTGTATGAAATAGACACAACATTATTTGGCGACGAGGATGGGATGCCGCGCCCACGTTGCATTCCTTGATTATACTTTGCTCTGATTTGCTTGTGTCATGGCTTCGCCACAATCTCCAGATGTACTGTCCGAATTTTTTCGCTTGCAGAATCAGCAGACGCAGGCGTTATTGGAAGCCCTTGGACAGCTCGTCCAGGGTCAACGTGCGCTGCAAACCGATGCGGCAGCCGCCGCTTCATCGCTACCGCAGCCACACAATGCTGTCGCACCGCCATTTAGGCCCTTTGAGGCCACGTGCGAAACCTGGACTGAGTGGGCCAGCCAGTTCCAGTTTCATCTCGCAGCCTACAGAATTCAAGGTAAAGAGCGGCAGCCGTTTTTGCTTTCTTGTGTCGGTGTGTCTACCTACCGTGTGATAGTGCAATTGTTTCCCCGACGCGACGTAGCAACTCTGTCCTACGAAGAAATTTTGTCTGCTTTAGATGCCTATTTCAAAGAAACAGTTAATGTAGTTGCAAAACGGTATACGTTCTTTCGTACAAAACGTACGGCCGGTCAAACTAATAGGGAGTGGGTAGCAACTTTGCAAGGACTTACTAGGGAGTGTGCATTTGAATGTGACTGTGGACTTCCTTATTCAGATACTATGGTGCGTGATGCAATAGCACAGAACGTTTCTGATGTTCGCATAAGGGAACAGATTTTGAAACTAGTTAATCCCTCCCTTCAACAAGTGATAGACATATTGGATAGGCAAGACACACTTGACTTTGCTCAGGAATCATTTGAAACTTCGCCAGCCGTGTGTCACATTAACCGGCCCGCCGGCCGCGCTGCCCGGGACGCTACACAGCCCTCGCGCCCGTCCGCACAGCAGCGGCAGCCTAGCTCGCAAACACGTGCGCCGCGTAAGCAAGCAACTGCAGTGAAATCATGCCCGAGCTGTGCAACTAGACATTCGCGTGAAAATTGCCCGTCACGCCAAGCTATTTGCTTTTACTGTCAAAAGAAAGGACATGTTCAAAGTGTTTGCCAGAAAAAGCTTCGATCAGACAATCACACAAATTCCAGGCCTTTTGCTTCGCGCCGGAATCGACCCCAGGACAATCAGGCTCGTGGACCTTCACCCATGGACATTCATGTGGTTCATTCCCACCCGTCCAGTGACACTTTCGCTAACAGTGACTGTGTTCGTCCCACCACAAATGTGCGTCGACGTCGCCGAAAATCACGTAAAGTCGCAAGTGCTTCTGTACCTATATCAGTTCAAATTGCACGTGACAGTCGCTCTTGTCGTCAACAGGACAATAAACTTTTTGTGGACTTGGACTTTGAAGGCAAAGTGATACCATTCCAGCTCGATACCGGAGCTGCCGTTTCATTGCTCAATCACGACACGTACAAACAGCTGGGCGCCCCGCCATTGCGTGCCGCAAATGTTAAGTTAACTAGTTACTCAGGACAGCAGATCCCTGTGTTAGGACAGTGCAGCCTTCTTGCAACATACAAGGGACAAACAAAACTTGTATCATTTTACGTTCTTCGTTCTACTTCTGCAGTGAACTTGTTTGGCTTAGATTTGTTTCAATTGTTTAATTTGTCTATAGTAAATCAGGTCCTATCAGTGAATCAGACTGTGCCTTCCGCCAGTGTTTCTAGTCTTTGTGAAGAATTTGCAGACATTTTTGCACCGGGCCTTGGTTGCGCTAAGAACTATGCTGCACATTTGGAACTGAAAGACAACGCGCAACCGAAATTTTTCAGAGCGCGCAATGTTCCCCACGCATTGCGTGATGAGGTCGCCAGAACATTACACGATTTAGAATCTCAAGGTGTAATTGAACGTGTGCAGGCTTCTCTCTGGGCCTCACCCTTAGTAATTTTGCCAAAACCTTCCAGAAAATTGAGACTTGTGTGGACTTCAAGGCAACTGTGAATCCACAACTTGTGACTGCAACTTTTCCTTTGCCTCGCCCGGAAGATCTTTTTGACAAACTGTGCCCGGGAACATATTTTTCAAAGTTGGACCTAGCAGATGCGTACTTGCAAATACCGGTGGACGAAGAATCCCAGCGCGTCTTGGTGGTAAACACGCATCTTGGTTTGTATCGCTTCAAAAGACTGCCTTTCGGGTGTGCATCCGCCCGTGCATTGTTTCAGCAATATTTACAAACTATTTGTGCGTCGGTCCCTACTGCTGCGAACTATCTGGACGATATTGTGATCTCCGGAAAGACAGAAGCCGAACATTTGCAAAATCTCCGAACATTATTTCAGGTCTTGCGACAAAATGTTCTTCGCTTGAGGAAGGACAAATGTGTGTTTTTTGCTCGTGACTTACCGTACCTGGGACATGTCATAAATGCCCAGGGCATCCATCCGAGTCCGGAGCACCTCCGTGCCATACAGGAGTTACCTTCGCCACAGAACTTGAAACAGCTCCAGAGTGTGTTGGGAAAAATTAATAACTATGCCAGGTTTGTGCCGCGCGCTTCTTCCATTTCAGCTCCGCTTCATCGCTTATGCCGTAAAGGTGTTCCGTTCGTCTGGACAACGGAATGCGAACGCGCCTTTCGCCAGTTGAAATCGGTGTTACTTTCAAATACTTGCCTTACGCCGTTCGATCCCCAGAAACCCCTTTTGTTGATGGTAGATGCATCGGATTTCAAGATTGGTGCTGTGCTTGCGCACAAAGATGGATCGCATGATCGCCCTATTGCCTTTGCGTCAAAATTGCTCTCATCTGTGCAAAGAAATTATTCCCAGATAGAGAAAGAAGCTTTAGCTCTCGTGTTTGGTGTTACAAAGTTCCATGATTTCTTGTATGGTCGTCACTTTACCATCATCACAGACCACAAACCTTTGACATCGCTTTTTCATCCGAACAAGCCTGTACCTCCACGTACAGCGCAGAAATTCATTCGCTGGTCTATTTTTCTCTCGCAGTACCGCTACGATATCTTGTATCGGTCCACTGCTAAGCACGGAAACGCTGATGCGTTGTCCCGTTTGCCTGTTGCTGAGGATAAAGCATTCGATTCTTCCGAACTTGCTTGCCTGTTCATTGATTCGGAAGCCGATGACGTGGTCGCATCGTTTCCGATTGATTTTCGTCGTGTTGCTACAGCCACAGCTGCTGATCCTGTCCTTGCTACTGTTTTGCGTTTTGTTGCTACGCAATGGCCCTTGTCAAAGTCACGGATCGAAGATCCTTTGGTTCGCCGTTTTTTTGCTCGCAAGGAGAGACTTTTTGTACGACGTGGTGTTTTGTTGTTGCGTTCTGATAATGATCAATCCCGAGTCGTGGTCCCACGATCGTTACAGTCCTCTGTCTTAAAGCTTCTTCACCAAGGACATTGGGGTATAGTGCGTACGAAACAACTTGCTCGTCAGCACTGTACTTGGTTCGGAATCGATGCTGCGATTACGAATATGTGCTCCTCTTGCGTGGCGTGTGCCGAACAACAATCCGCACCGCCGCGGAAATTCTTTGCATGGCCGGAAGCCACTTCCCCTTGGCAACGCTTGCACATCGATTTTGCTGGTCCATTCTGGAATGCTCGATGGTTGGTTGTGGTCGATGCTTTCAGTAATTTTCCTTTTGTTGTCCGGATGTCTTCCACGACGTCTTCTGCCACAATCCAAGCATTGTCTGCCATCTTTTGCATTGAAGGTCTTCCGCAGACTATTGTTTCCGACAATGGCCCACAATTCATGTCCGCAGAATTTCAGTCATTCTGCAACGCCAATGGTATTCACCATCTGACATCCGCGCCGTTTTCGCCTCAGTCCAACGGTGCCGCGGAACGATTGGTCCGGACTTTCAAGTCACAGATGTTGAAATTGAAAGAGTCGCATTCTCGGGAGGACGCATTGTTGCTCTTTTTGTCTTCGTATCGCTCTCAGCCCCGCGATGGTCGCTCGCCGGCTGAATTGCTCCATGGTCGTCCTCATCGCACCCTGATGTCTTTGCTGCATCCGCCGCATCAGGTTCCTGTGCAGCGGCAGACTCCTGCTTTTGCTCCTGGCGACGTTGTCTATTATCGCAACTATCGCGGTTCACAGCGTTGGCTCGCAGGGCGCATTCTTCGCTGCCTCGGCCGCGCGATGTATTTGGTATTGGGGGCCTCTGGTGAGGTGCGTCGGCATCTCAATCAGCTGCGCCTCTGTCGTCGCCTGGGTTCTGCCGCTCCCCGTCTGCTTTCAGCAACGGAGCCGTCCGGTCAGCGCTTTGGGGACCCATCTACTGGCTCGCCTCATCCCCAGGTGTTACCGACGCTGCCTTCCATTTTGCCTCATGGCGTCGCGCCGCCGCCGCAGGTGCCGCCGGCGCCGCCCGCAGTGGACGCTTCGCTGCAGCCGCCTGGCGCCTCCCTGGGCCACGCGTCGCCGCTCGCTTCCCGTGACCAGCCGTCCTCCGCCATGGACCTCTTGCCCGCTCCGGACCAGATGTCGTCTTCGCCCGTCGGGTGCTCCGCCCACATGGAGGTCGAACCTTCGGCCCCTCCTGTGTCATTAAATGCGCATACACCTCATGTTGGCGTGCACCCTGGACTAGGTTTGCAGGCGTTTCCTAGCTCCCCTCGGACCGAATGGCCGGGTGCGGGTGGCACAGCCTCGCCTGTTGTTATACTCCCCACCTCATCGCATACGTCAACATGCGGTCCTCCCCACGGCGGGCGGAAGCCTTATCTCACGACCGTTCGCCGATTTGCGGGGGAGGAATGTGGTGTCACCGCTAGACACCACACTTGCTAGGTGGTAACTTAAATCGGCCGCGGTCCTGTAGTACTTGTCGGACCTGCGTGTCGCCACTGTGTGATCGCAAACCTAGCGCCACCACATGGCAGGTCACAAGACACGGACTAGACCTCGCCCCAGTTGTACGGAAGACATAGCTTGCAACCAGACGTACGAAGCTTTCCTCTCATTTGCCGAGTGACAGATAGAATAGCCTTCAGTATAGTCCATAGCTACTACCTAGCAAGGCGCCAATTGTATCAGTGCTAATAGCGTACTAATATTCAAGAGAGATGTATTCCAACAAGAGAATAAAGATAAGTATTAAACGCATCTACGTACTTTTCCTCTTATTCATTAATAAGTCTCATGTTCCAGAACTTCAAGCCCGTCTGCGTTAGTTTAGCGTGCACCTAGCTACCTCATTGTGTCTATGCTGTATGAAATAGACACAACACATACATTATCCAATGAAGTAAATACAAATTCTGTATTGTTCATCTTCGAATGTAGCAGCATTTCAACGTACTATGAAAATCCGATTGGCAAGACTGTTTGGGATGTTTGCCATAAGCCAACTCTACGTTCTGAATTTTTTCCTACCTGTGAGAAGAGATGGTTGCTAACAGGAACTTTTATGAATTGTGAATCACGTGCAGTATTCTCTTCACCATAAGAATAATACGAGTATAAACATTTTGCCTCGTATTCTTTCGTGTTTGCTGCTAACTCATTTAAATCCTGTCTGCCTAATAAACTACGAAACTAGAGTGAGACAACAGCAAACGCAGAAGAATATACATATCATGTCATTTTTATATTCGTATTATTCTTATGCCTAATAGTGATACAGTCAGAGATTTTTAAATCTAAGATGACTCTAATTTCTGTGCAGAATGTAATGTACTAAAGAGGCGTCTGCAAAGATTTTCAAACGGAGATAAATTTTCGCTAAACTCTCGTTCAGAACCATCTTCTATCATACGCAGTCTATTATTTGGATCTTGTTGACCATTATCAAAGAAAGCAGCAGTGTAAGTAACAACAAATAGCAGTCTCTTGCCATTGTTTCACTAATGAGACAATACCTCTCTTTTTTTTTTATTGTTAGTGGCGGTAGCGCGTACAAAAGCTAGCCATGCTGCGAGCGGCGACAGGTCGTAAACACTCATTATCAGAATGCGACAAACAATGCATGACACAGTACAGTAATGAATTTTCAGCTTAAAGTGACATAAACACCTATAACAAAGAGAAAAGCACTTATCAGATCAAAGAAAAATATGCAATCAATTGAAACCGGACGAAGCACGTGAAAAAGGAAGGATACCCATATAAATAGGGACAGAGCGCCCGACGCATAGCAATGGCTACCTGGTAAAGCTTAACTGCCAAGCTTACGACTCGAACCAAACTACTGTAGCTGTATCGTCATTCATTCGACCTAAATTGTGTCTCATATTACAATGGACCAACTTTGTTGATTTGGAGGTGCAGCCTAAAATTTTTCTCTCCCCTTGAATTTCGAGTGTCAAATTTCAGGTGCGGCTTAGATTCGGGAATTATTTTTTTCCCTTGATTTCGAGTCTCATTTTTCAGGTGCGGCTTAGATTTGAGTGCAGCTGAGATTCGAGTAAATACGGTACCGGTATTGAAAAGATGTCTGCAACATTGCTACATGCTATTAACCACTCAGCAATTCCTATGCTGCAGAAGATACAACCATATATCTAAGGAATCATCAAGAACTCAATGGACAGATTAGAAATGGCAGACTAACCTATATCACATATTCTGCATACAACCTCATACAACTGTCAACCAATATTTACATTCAACACTTTTATCAATTATGACACTGCACAAGTTAAACAGATTACCCATAATATTACATAAGGAATGAAGAAGGAATATTTTTTCTCAAGAAGAAACAAGTCCCTACAAAACAAAAGCTACTCTGCACAACAAAAACACTCTCACAAACAGAAGTAGACACAGAGATAGAAGCACTCTATAACCAAGCAGCATAAACTTGAAAACTATCATTTTACACACTACTCACTCAAACAACACACTGAATCAAGAAAGAAACCCTTACATGAAGAAAGATGTCACTGATATACAAGATCAATACTATTCAATGAACACACTTCAAACAACTCAACTGGACACTGACAGAGCAACAGAATGCAACCTCACCACACAACTCACTTACACATTTTTCACACATTACAGAACTATAAAATACCAGTCTCTGAAACTACATCATGAATCAAGAAAGAATATTTCCATACATGAAGAAAGAAGATGAACCTTCACAAATGATGACTCTAGTACAACACAAACACGCTTCCAACTACCCATGACTACATTGCCAAAGGTTAGTAAATGGAAGATTTGGGATGGTCACTGAGACCTTCAAAGCTATTAGCTACAAGTAAAAAAAATACATATATGGTGAAGGCACCTACCAGTAATGAGTATATTCCACATGAACAAACATGAGTACAGCTTCAGAGTTTCATGAACAGGGAGTTGCAGTGTGTGATAAATATAACAGAAATCTATGTAAACTGCTACGGAAAGTGGGAATTGCAGTATGTGACAAATACAAATTTTAGTAAACTGCTGTTGGCAATTGATGAATTATAAAGTCTCAGTAAATGCTGTGTTCTAGGATGGATTAAACTACCACACTCTAAGATATCAAAACAAAATTTAATGAAAAAAAAACTCATATTTGTTGTGTATATTACTGTATTAATGGAGCCGGCCGGAGTCCGGAGTGGCCAAGCAGTTCTAGGTGCTACAGTCTGGAACCGCACGACCACTACAGTCGCAGGTTCGAATCCTGCCTCGGACATGGATGTTTGTGATGTCCTTAGCTTAGTTAAGTTTAAGTAGTTCTAAGTTCTAGGGGACTGATGACCTCAGAAGTTAAGTCCCATAGTGCTCAGAGCCATTTGTATTAATGGAAAAGAAAACAGAAAACTGTTACACATAAAAATGTGATTATTAGTTATGTCACTACACAAGGGCACCAGACGGTTGTTACTCTGTGCACCACATATTGAAAAGATGTGGTATGAAAAAGAGTTAGATTAGATGAGATTAGTTTTCGTTACATAGATCCGTGCTGAGGAGATCCTCATGGATGTGGAACATGTCATTTTTTTTTTTAGGTGAAACATCTGACATTCCATGTCTCATCTAACAGAACATTATTCTTTCGTTGGTTATTCAGTCTTTTTCTCACTATCACCTCCCCCTTGGCAATCCCCACCCAGAGATCTGAATGAGGGACCAGCTTTGAATCTTTTGCCAACGGAGAGACCATCATGACACTTTTCCAATTACAGGCCACAGTTCTTATCCATGAAGATATGACACTTTTCCAATTACAGGCTGCAGCTCTTATCCATGAAGATATGGTGGCTAAAGATGTCCTCTGAATTGATGTAACACAGCTGCAACAGCTGCTGCTGCCTTGATTCAACAGATTACTTGAATGGGTGTGATCTGGCGCAGGACTCAGTGGACTGTGAGCTACCACATCCAAAATTTTGTGTAATTTTTTGAAAACGGATCCATACTGTTTTTTACTTTTTCTGCTACTATCTTGATCAAGAAAACCTGGTCTTTGTACACCAAGGCCTCCAATTATCTATTGATCCCAAGTTTTTCACAAAGAGAGGCGCTTTCACTGTTATTTGTGATTCAGACTTGTTCACAATACTGGAAGCATTTACACTGCCTAACCACTGTGTCTTATGCATTGGTCCCATACATTTCCATTGGCTCAGTGTGGACTGTTGCAGTGTTGTTCTTCTTCAAATGCAGTAATCAATTACCGCATGCTACTTTACTTTATCAGAGTAGTTGTGTGTAGTGGTACTATTGCATAGGGATTTCAATATGTACCAGAACAGCAGAGATGTACCCACAAACACACAAAACACTGATGACATAACTTTTGATTTTTCAAAGTGGTAAGTAAAACATTTTTTTCACTTGGAGGGGCCTGTAACCCCTAGAAGGCATGTCCCCAGTTGGCGACCGGGGAATGGCTACCAGACATGGTTTGAATGAAATACCTCCCGTGGACCAACAGGCAAACCAATGCCTGACCCAGGGTAAATACAACGTTCAGGATGGGCTCCAGAATTGTGGAAGACAACAAAATACCACTGTATTTTATTTTCCCTGCATAACAGCCTCCATTTTATATTCAAAATATAGGTTCCCCTTATGTTAATCAGTATCTGATGACAGGATAGTCCCCTGCTTGGAACCCAGTATGTGTGTGTGTGTGTGTGTGTGTGTGTGTGTGTGTGTGTGTGTGTGTGTGCGCAGATGGGGGGGGGGAGTGGCAAGGGGGGAGGGGGGGTTTGCAAGAACAACTTCAAAGGAGGAACAATGATTCCTGCCTGGAATGTCAAATGCTGCTACAGCCAGAACAAAAATACCTTAGAAGATTGATGGGAAACAATAATATGATGATTATTCTAGTTGTTGAGCTACAATGGGATGGATGTGAAGAGCTGCAGTCAGATAAAAAGAAAGGAACAAAAGTGCTTAGCTACAGAAGGGGGTTTCTGCAAAAAGAGAAAATGGGGGGGGGGGGGGGGGGGGGATTTATAATGCACATGACCAGCCAGTCATTAATATTTATGATGTTGATAATTTTGATTATGAAATTCTTTTGTAATATTATAATCTTTATTAGCAAATGTAATACATTGTGTAAAATGATGGCTGAACTTTAGTCACAAATTAATTAAATAAAATATCGATGAAAATAATCAAATTCTGAAAATGCAATGCCATTGGATGCTTAAACAAGCTACTCACCAAGTGGTGGCAGGACACCACACATGTAAATGTACAGAAATGTGCAAGCTTTTGGAGCCCGTGGCTCATTCTACTGGCAGAAGACTTGAAGGGGAAGGAAGAGGTGTAAATGGAAAGAACTAGTGAGGTTTAGGAAATGTGGAGAGTTTGGAAGAGGAACTCCGGGTCAAGGGAGACTTACTGGATGGGATAAGAAGGAAAGATGGATTTTTGAGGACAGCACCAGATGATATTTGAAAATCTGAGAGGTTAAAGGTGGGAGACAAGGCAATATGCAATACAGACATAACTGACAAAAACATCCTGCACAAGTTAAAATGAAAAGAAAGATAAGTATGTGTTAGGGGTGGGGGGAATAGACAGGTCAGAAAACAACGATACTGAAAACTAAAAGGGAGTGAAGAAATGAATACTGAAAGCAAAGAAATTAACAAAAATTAATAACAGGTGGGTGGCGAGAACCAAGGACAGGTTGTAATGCCAGTTCCCATCTGCAGAGTTCTGAGAAAATGGTGTCTGGGGGCAGAATAAAGATGGCTCATGTGCTGAAACAGGTGCCATGTTCAAGACTGACATGTTTTAGAGCAAGCTCTGCTACAGGATATTGTGTGTTGTCAGTATACACGCTCTGTCTATACCAATTCATACAAACTGGTAACGTGGTGGTTGTCACACCCATGTAAAAAGCTGAACAGTGTTCATGTAATGGCTGGTACAGGAGATGTGTCATTTCAGAGATGGCTTTCCCTTTGGTAGTACGTGCTCTGCCAGCTACAGAACTGGTATAGGTGATGGTAGGAGGCTGAATATGGCAGGTCTTACAGTGGAGATGGTCACAAGGGTAGGACACATAGAGCAGCAAAATGGGTGCAGGAGTGCAGGGTCTGGCAAGGATATTGTGGAGATTTAAAGGGAGATGAAGAGCTATTCTAGATGTGGTGGACAAAATGTCAGTCATAATGGTCCTGATTTCAGGGCATAATTTAAGAAGTAACAGCCTTGTCAAATTAGCTGATTAATACTTTCAAGACAAGGAAATACTGAATGACAACAGGTGCATTCCAAAGATTTTTTGGGAGGGATCAGCAGTACCATAATTGGATATGGTGGCCCAGGAAATCTGCTTTTCAGATGAGTTGGTGCTGTAATAACATCCAGTGAAGACAAAGTTGCAGCCAGTCTAGTGCCTAGGAGGCCACAAGAAGTCTGCTTATATCAAACATAGGCCTTAATTTGAGAAATAAATATCTGATAATGTACATTTGGAGCACAGCATTGTCTGGTAGTGAAACATGGACCGTGGGAAAACCAGAACAGGACAGAATTGAAGAATTTGTTATGTGGTGCTAGAGAAGTGTATTGGAAATAAGATACACTGATAAGGTATGGACTGATAAGGTTCTCTGCAGAATTAGTGAGGGAAGGGATATACGGAAAACACTGACTGAAAAAAATAAGTGACAGGTTGACAGGACATATGTTATAATGTCAAGAAATAGCTTATCCATTTTAGGAGTTGCTCCATTCACAAAAATTGAGGACGGTGGGGAAAGCAGCCTGCTGACCACAAGCCTGTCCATATCCCCATCCAGTGACACCTATCAATCAATCTGTTTGTAATGAGTTTAACTTATAGAGAGAACAAGAATATTCAACAATATATGAAATATTTTCAGCTGGAACATGTCATATGTTCATAAATTATTAGGCGAAGAAAGCAGATTCCAAAAAAAACATTTTTTTCCAAATACATAGAACAAGAAATTAGTAAATATTCCTGTTCCATTCTTAAATGAACAAAATATGTTCTGAACTTTAAACTTCAATTGTGTGGAAGTACAGTATGCCTAGAATAAAATTCACACATAATTCAATATATAAGAGAAAAATCAATCTTCTCACTATTTTGAATGCAGCAGTGTTCAAATTTTTGTCACACAGAGGTCACAATATACTAATTATTTAGTTAGAGTTTCATTTCAATTATTATTAAATTTTTTGTGTTATTATCTTTAAAAATACTAGTGTAAAAAACAACCATGATGCTTCAGTCCCCTAATGTGAACGAAAGTGACTTATAGGTCCCCTTAGTTTGAACAGAAGTGTTCAGCTGATCCTTGGTGATGATCAGGTCAACATCAAGAAAGTGGCATGGGATTCAGAATAGGACCATGTGACATTTAATTGGGAGAATCTTTAACAAGCCAGCCTCGCTATGAGTCCATATTGCAAAGATGTCATCACTGTATCTAAACCAAACCAATGGCCGAATGCTTGTGGATACCAGGAAAGCATCCAAGTGACCCATGAAAAGGTTGGCATAGGAAGAGCCATCCTGGTTCCCATGGCCATGCCCCTGATCTGCTTATATATCTGCCCCTCAAAGGTAAAGTAATTAGTGTAAGGTTAAAGCTGATTAAGGTAAGTAGGAAGGGCATCATAGATTTGGAATCAGGTGGGTGCTGGTTGAGGAAATGTTCAGCAGCAGACAGACCATGCACTTGTTTGTATTAAAGGAGGTGAAATCAATGGCAACAAGCAGGATGTGTGGCACGATGGGACAGGCACAGATTTTAGATGATCTAGGAAATGATTGGTGTCTTTAATATAGGAGCAAAGTCTTCATACTACTGGTTGCAAATGTTGATCAACTAAGGGAGATACACCTATGGGATGATCAGGGTGACTGGGTTTATCGATGTCAGATGCTGTACATAGAGGTGTCACACAACCAGCACAGTCTCTCACTTACATACTCCTATCGGTCAAGTACGACAATGGTACATATCTTGTCGGCCAGAAGGATATGATCAAGTCATCAGTTTTTTGGGAATAACGAAGAGCCAGCAGTACGTGGAGGAACTGTTAGGGTCATGTTGTAGGGATCTAAGGAAATGTTGTAAAGCAATGTTGAATTTTATGAATTTTCAAAGGCTTGTAAATAAAATGTCAGGATTTCAATATTACGTAAATTAGAGCTCTACAGAATTATGGATTGAGGGCAAAGGGGGTGGGCTTTCAATTGTGCAAGACTTAACATTATCACTGGCTAATGGCCAGCAACCATTGTTTTGTATTTTGAGAAGCTAAGTAAATATTTTTGCAAACAGAGCCTGATCAAAACTGCAGGTTCTTGTTGCTGATCCTCTTTCCAATGATCCCTGCAAGCCACAAACTGCATATACTTATGAAGATTGGTCACGATAATGGTAATAAGAAGTCAACTTTTCTGTCTGTCTCACAAGATGATCAACAATCGAGAACAAATTCTTTCATTTGTACCCAGAGCCACAGCATAAAATAAGTATATGGGTGAGACTAGAGAACATAAAAAATGGGACTCCCAATATTACAGATAGAAAAACTGTGACCTCCAATGTCCCAGAGCAAAAGAAAAACATTAGAAGAGATGTTCCAGAGCAAAAGCAAAAGATCTGATGGGAAAATAGCAGCCTATGACATTTCACAGCAACAGAAAAGTAGTTGATGCAAAAACTGCAACTTCTGATATGCTGACAGAACAGAAATTACATCTGATTCAATAATAATATAGTAGTGATGTTGCATCGTAGACAGGCACAACAAAAAACCTTTTGAATAAGTAAGCTTTTAAGCCAAAAGGTCTTTCTCTGAAGTCAACAACACAAATATACAGATGCGCACGCGCACACACACACACACACACACACACACACACACACACACACACACACAAATACACGCACACACACAGACACACACACAAAACTGTCCCACACCTGACCACTGTCTTTCGCTGAGAGGGCAGACTGCGAACAATGTGCATGATGGGAGGGGAGAGGGGTGAGGGGAGGGGGGAGTAGCAGGGTAGGGATGGGGGATGGTCAAGTGCTGCTTTTGGGAGCATACATGGATCTGGTGGGGAGAGTGTAGGGCAGTTAGCTGCAGTCCGAAGGTTAAACAGAGAGAGAGGTGGAGGAGGGGGAGGAGGGAGCAGACAAGGAGACAAATCAAAACATGAGAAGTAAAAAGACTGTGTGTCTTGATCTTATAATCCTACCTGCTGACATAGGCTCCCCCACTGTTATTTTGAACCACAAGAGTTACTTGGTATGTGTCCGTCAGCTCTCAGATTAGTCCATCAACAAACCCTGCCATAGTGGCCCCACTGAATCAAACAGGAATTCCAGCCTCTCTTCAAATCCTTATGCCCATCCCAGAACCTCTCCCTTGAGCCTCTCTCTCTCTCTCTCTCTCTCTCTCTCTCTCTCTCTCTCTCTATATATATATATATATATATATATATATATATATATATATCCCTCTCCTTCCTCACACTTACCACTTCCCATCCTCCTACCATCTAAATGCTTCATAAAGTCAATACACCCAACCATCCATTGTGGCCAGATGCTGTGCCGCCCCTGAGAGTCTCTGCTTTCATAGACCAATACCTTCTGCCTATTACCTGCAACCTTCTCTGCTCTCACAGAGCCACATGTTACACCTATCACCCACAACCTTCCCTCCCATAAAAAGACACCAACCATATCCTCCACCAACTCTCCACAGTTCCTGTTCCTTTACCACACGATGCCCTGCCCATTACTATTGATGCCACTTCCTTTATACTAATATCCCCAATGCCTTTTGCTTAGCCATTATTGAACACTACCTTTCCCAATGTCTGATGGATTCCAAACCTACAACCTCTTTACAGGTCACCACAACCAACTATATCCTAACCCATCATTACTTCACCTTTGAAGGCATCACCAACAAACAAATTTGAAGTACGGCAATGGGCACCCACATGGCATCACCCTGCACTAACCTATTCATAGGCCATCTAGAGGAATCCTTCCTAACCACCCAGAATCCCAAACCCCTGACCTGGTTCGAATTCACTGACGACATCTTCGTAATCTGGTTTGAGGAAGATGACATCCTATCCACATTCCTCCAAAGCCTCAAGGCCTTCTCCCCCATATGCTTCACTGGGTTCTCCTCAACCCAACAAGCCACCTTCCTCTATGTTGACATCATGAACTCCATCCATATGTAACCTACCAACCACCAGCAATATGTCCACTTCGACAGCTCCTACCTATTCCATACTAACAAGTCCCTTCCACACAGACTAGTCACCTGTGTCTTATCACATCTCTAGTGACAAGCAGTCCCTCTCAAAATACACCAAGCGTCTCACTGAAGCATTCACAGACCAAAATTACTCTCCCAAAATTGTACTGAAACATATCTTCCATACCTTATCTCTCAAGTCACCCACCACCTCCTAAAGTCTAAACCATCTGGCTTGAAAGGAGTATTTCCCTCATAACTAAGTACCACCCAGGAAAGGAACAACTGAATCAGATTCTTCATCAGGGTTTCAGCTACCTCTAGTTGTGGCTTGAAATGAGTGTCCTATCCACTATCCTTTTCACACCTACCATGGTAGTGTTCCACCACCCACCAAACATACACAATATCCTTGTCTGTCCCTACTCCTCCCCTGCTCCCAGCCCCTTCCCTCAAAGTTCATATCCATGCAATAGACCTGCAAAAAAGTCCTGTCCCATATATCATCCCACCTCCATCTACTCCAGCCCAGTCACAAACATCACCTACCCCCATCAAAAATTAGACTACCTATGAAAGCAGTTATATGATCCACATGGTAAGCTGCAACAGCTGTGCTGTGCTCCACATGGGCATGACAACCAACAAGCTCTCTGTCCACATGAATAGCCACTGACTAACTTTGGTCAGGATACAGTTGGACCACCCAGTCGCTGAACATGCTATAGAACACAACGTTCTTCACTTCAAAGTCTGCTCCACAGCCTGTGTCATCAGTATCCTTCCTACCAACACCAGTTTTCTGAATTGCAAAGATGGGAGATATCCTTGCAATATATCGTACATTCCTATAGCCTCCTGGACTCAACCATCGATAGTCACTGTCCTTCACCCACCTATCCCCTTCCCTGCTCCCACTCGATCAATACACAGCCTTCTATTCCACCAGTACACACAAAGTCTTTTTCCATCTCACCCTTTTCCAATAATCCCCCCCCCCTCCCAACATCTAACTTCTGACTGCACCCAGCTGCCTCTCTCCCCACCATGACCCTGTATGGTCCCAGAACCAGTACCTTATGATCCCCACCTCTTCCCGGTTATCCCTTCTCCTCCTGTCCCAGCTTCCTCCTTACTATCACCACCCACACTGCTTTTCCCACCAGGCCCAGTTGCTCGTAGTCTCTCCTCAGTGGCCAGAGACAGTGGTCTCGTGTGTGTGAGAGTCATGATAGTGAGAATGTGTGTGTGTGTGTGTGTGTGTGTGTGTGTGTGTGTGTGTGTGTGAGAGAGAGAGAGAGAGAGAGAGAGAGAGAGAGAGAGAGAGAGTGTATTGTCATCTTCTGAAGGAATGTCTTTAGGTCAACAGCTTACATGCTTTGCAGTCTTTTTATTATGCTTGTCTGCAACTCAACATCTCCACTTTATGGTGTTTAGCAATGAATCCTTCTCATAATACAGTCATTATTCCATCCTGGAGTATCCACTGTTTGATTTTACATATTGCAAGTTGTACATAACAACTACAAAATTAATATTTTGTAATATTGTAGTATTTGGAGATGATATGTCTGTTATCATAATAGTCTTCATATGTTACTTGTATAAATCACATTCTGTACTGTACACTTTTTTGGACAGTTGGTTTGCATAGCATGCTTTGATGTACAAATACTTATAATCTAGGCTACATAAAACTTTTCAATCTGTACTTTTTGCAAAAGTTTCTTGTGTGGATGTCTAGGTAATACACCAATATTTCAATAAAAACAGAAACAATGACCTTCACCTCTTAGCAACAAATAATTCTGAGCTAATAACAAGCACAAAATAGATACAGGGATTAGCGAACACAGGGTTGTCACAGCGAGGTTGAATTTTGTAACCTACAAATTCTCCACAAATAAAGGTGAAATATATCTATTTAAAAAAGCAGATAAAAATTCACTTGACTCCTTTGTGAGAGACAATCTCCAATCCTTCCAAATTAAAAATTTATGTGTAGACCAGATGTGGCTTAAATTCGAAGAAAAGGTATTGGCAGCAATTGAGAGATTTATACTAAATAAATCCACAAGCGATGAAGCTGTGTCTCCTTGGTACACACAACATGTCAGAACACTGTTGCAGAAACAATGAAAAAAAGGTGATAAATTCAAATGAGTGCAAAATCTCCAACATTGGAAATCTTTTAAAGACACTTGAAATTTATTGTGCACTTCAATGCAAGACGCTTATAATAGTTTCCACAGCGAAAGTTTGTATTGAAAACTGGCAGAAAATCCAAAGACATTCTGGTGGTATGTGAAGTATGCTACCAGAAATACAAAATTAATGCATCCTCTATGCAACTACAGATGACAGTGCTGCCAAAGCAGAGTTACTAAACACAACCTTCCGAAATTCCTTCACCACTGAAGATGAAGTAAATTCCAGAATTTGAATCAAGAACAGCTGCCAACATGAGTAACGTAGAAGCAGATGTCCTCAGAGTAGTGAAGCATCTTAGATTACTTAACAAAAGCAAGTCTTCCAGTCCACACTGTACATCAGTTAGGTTCCTTTCAGAGTTTTCTGATACTTTAGCTCCATACTTAACAGTCATATATAACCATTCGCTTGATGAAAGATCTGTACCCAAAGACTGCCAAGCTGCACAGGTCACACCAATATTCAAGAAAGGTAGTAGGAATAATCCACTAAATGACAGACCCATATCATTAACATCAACGTGCAACAGGATTTTCGAACATATACTGTGTTTGGAAATTATCTATTACCTCGAAATAACGGTCTATTGACACTCAGTCAACACAGATTTAGAAAACGTCATTCTTGTGAAACACAACTAGCTCTTTACTCACATGAATTGCTGAGTGCTATTGAAAAGGGATTTCAAATTGATTCTGTATCTCTAGTTTTCCTGAAGACTTTTAATATTGTCCCACACAAGCAGCTTGTAGAGAAACTGCGTGATTATGGAATATCATCTCAGTTATGTGACTGGATTTGTGATTTCCTGTCTGAGACATCAAAGTTCATAGTAATTGATGGAAAATCATCAAGTAAAACATATGTGATTTCTGGCATGCCCCAAGGTGTGTTATAGGCCCTTTGCTGTTCTACATAAACAATTTAGGAGACAATCAGAGCAGCTGTTTTAGGTTGTTTGCAGATGATGTTGTCATTTATCAACTAGGAAAGTCATCAGAAGAACAAAACAAATTACAGAATGATTTAGAAAATGGTAGAAAAATTGGCAATTGAAACTAAATAACGAACAGTGTGAGGTTATGCACATGAGTGCTAAAAAGAAGCCATTAAACTTTGGTTACATGATAAATCAGTCAAATCTAAAGTCTGTAAATTCAACTAAATACCTAGGAATTAAAATTACAAACAACTTAAATTCGAAGGAACACATAGAAAATGAAGTGAGAAAGGCTAACTGAAGACTGTGTTTTATTGGAAGGACAATTAGAAAACGTAACAGATCTACTGAAATGACTGTCTACACTACACTTCTCCATCCTCTTTTAGAATACTACTGCATGGTGTGGGATCCTTATTAGATAGGACTTCTGGAGTGCATGACGAGAGTTCAAAGAAGGACAGCACATTTTGTATTATCCTGAAATAGGAGAGAGGGTGTCACTGAAAGGATACAGGATTTAGGTTGGACATCATTAAAACAAAGCCATTTTTTATTACGGCAGAGTCTTCTCACAAAATTTCAATCACCAATTTTCTCCACCAAAAGCGAAAATATTTTTTTGATGCCAACCTACATAGGGAGAAACGATCATCATAATAAAATAAGGGAAATCAGAGCTCACACGGAAAGATACAAAGAGTTCGTTTTTTCCATGCACTGTATGAGATTGGATTTGGGACAGCTGTAATTACATAATCGACTATTATGTAACAGTAAATTTTCCTTAGGTTGTCATTACACCATCAATTGAAACTTGAGTTTCACTGGCCAACTGGTTAATGCCCTTATAGCACAGTCAAAGAATGTCCAAGGTGCATTTCATCAATTCTTCAAAGAAAAAAGTGTTCTTATACACACTAGCTTTACTTCAGTGGCAACAATATAGTCTTTGTGGGACAATTGTCAAGCTGCGTTTATGATCTGTCAACTGTCATTTCAATCAGTTCACGCACAATTACTGTATACCCTTCTTTATAAACTGTACTTGCATGCTCATTTTAGCATTGAAAAATCAGCAACATTTTCTCTTTCTTTGTTGCTCCACATATTTACATAAACCTCTCTCATAACAGTTCCATAAAAAATAATTGAACAGTACCACCCTGAATCCTCAGGAATTCTGTTCAATGAGCTGATGTGTGGATCAAGTAGCTCAATCTTAGTCAATGGAAAACATATTAAGCAAAACACTAAGACCAATATTCAGAAACTCAGTATATGGCTCTGAAGAAAGATCAAATGTAAGACTGCAAACCACATCACACCAACCTCTATGACAAATTCCACCTGTACCAAGCTTGGTGCAGCTTTACACACAAGCTACACTACCTACTAAACCAATAATTATCATCATTCAAATGTACTCCACATTAGAGTCGCTTGTTGCATTCATTGATCTGCTTTCTATTTTTAGATTTTCAGAAGGCTTTTGACACCATTTCTCATAGACAACTTCTAATCAAATTTTGTGCCTATCGAGTATCATACCAGTTATGTAACTGGATTCATGGTTTCCTGTCAGAATGGTCAAGTTCATGGTAATTGATGGAAAGACATCAAGTAAACTAGAAGTAATGTCTGTTGATTAGATTAGATTAGATTAGATTTACTTTCATTCCAATTGATCCGTAGTGAGGAGGTCCTCCAGGATGTGGAACATGTCAGAAAAACAACAATACATGACAAATATTTACAATTAAAACAAATAAGCTAATGTACCATTCCACAGGTCTCAAGTGGAATGATCGTCATTTTTTAATGAGGAAATGTTATATGCCCTCTGGTGTTTCTGATCTACATAACAGATTTAGGAGATGATCTGAAAACACCTCTGACATTGTTTGCAGATAATGTTGTCATTTAATACCCTGTAAAGTCATCAGATGATCAAAACTTATTGCAAACTTATTTAGACAAGATATATGCATGGTGCTAAAAGAGGTATCTGACTCTAAACAGTGCGAAATGTGAAATCGCCCACAAGAGTACTAAAAGGAATCTGCTACACTTTCCTTGCATGATAAATCACACAAATCTAAAGACTGTCAATTCTACTAAATACTTAGGGATTACTATTACCAATAGCTTAAATTGGACTGTTCACACAAATAATGCTGTGGGGAAAGCAAACCAAAGACTTTTTTTGTCCTGGTCGATATGTGGTAAGTGCTTATGGGACTAAATTGCTAAGGTCATTGGTCCCTAGACCTACACACAACTTAATCTAAATTAAACTAACCTACACTAAGGACAACACACACCCATGCCTGAGGGAGGACTCGAAACTCCGATGGGGGTAGCTGTGCGAACTGTGGCAAGGTGCTGCACATTGCATGACTATCCTGCAAAGACCAATGTCTCTGATTTATTGGCAGAACACTTAGAAAGTACTGGTGTGCGGTGTGGGATATGCATCATATTGATCTGACGGAAGTCATGGAAAAAGTTCAAAGAAGGGCAGAACATTTTGTATAATCACAAAATAGAGGAGAGAGTGCCATGGGAGATCATATGTGAATTAGAGTGACAGTCGTTAAAACAAAGGCCTTTTCAATTGAGGCATGATCTTTTCATGAAATTTCAATCATTAACCTTCTCCTCAGTGTGTGAAAATATTTTGTTGCTGCCCGTCTACATAGGGAGAAACGATCAAAATACAATAAGAGAAATTAGAGCTCATACAGAAAGTGTCCATGTTACGTGTGTGTTGTTCGAGAGTGGAACAGTAGAGAAATAGCCTGAAAGTGGTTTGATGAACCCTCTGTGAATTGCAGACAAAACAGCCTGAGTTGACGATGTGCCATACTATGTTATAAAAGTATCAGCTGAACAGATACTCGCACCACTGCTAGATATATGCAATTCTTCACTATCAAGTGGTATTTTCCCACAACAGTTAAAAACTGCAAAAGTTGTATCCCTTTACAAAAAGGGCAATCAGCAGCAGATGGTCAACTATAGGCCTGTGTCACTCCTATCAGGTTTTTCAAAAATCATTGAAAAACTAGTTCTGCCACAATTAACTTATTTCTTGAACAAAAAAAAAAAAAAAATGATCTCAGGATGTCAGCATGGCTTCAGGCCTCAGTGCAGTACTAAAACAACCACTTTTAGCCTCATAAATCGTATTTTAAATTCAGTGGATAGTCACAAATGTTTCGCGGATTTTCCTGGATTTAACAAAAGCATTTGATTTAATAGACCATGAAATTCTCCTAAGAAAGTTAGAGTGGTGTGGTGTAAGAAGCCTGCCAAACCAGTGACTGAAATCCTACCTAGAAAATCGCTCTCAGATAACAGAGGTAAAACGTATGGGGAACAACGAACTCCAAGCTTATCAATCGAAACCTTCCACGTTAGCCCACAGTGTACCACAAGGTTCAATTTTAGGTCCCTTTCTCTTCTTAATTTTCATAAACGACTTCCCCTTACATGTTCAACACTCCGAACCAGTGCTATTTGCAGATGACACAAGCATATTAATTGAAGGGGAAAATGAAATGGCTCTAAGTTTAAATGCTAAAGTCACAAATGAAAATGTCACAGTGTGGTTTATGAGGAATAAATTACCGATAAACCCTCAAAAAACAGTCGTCTTACACTTCCATACACAACAAAATAAAAACCCATTAAAACCAAACATGTCTATGGAAAACCAAAGAATTAACAGCGTCACTGAAACAAAATTTCTTGGCGTCAACTTACAAGACAATCTTAAATGGAATTCCCACATCACATCATTAAATTCCAAACTATCGAAAATGACTTATGCGTTTAGGATTATATGGAACAACACAAGTCCTGAAACAGTTAGAGCAGTGTGTTATGCTTGCATACACTCCCTATTGAGATATGGCATCATATTCTGGGGAAATTCTCCTCATAGCATAACAACATTCCGGAAACAAATAAATACCGTGAGGATAATGAAAAATGCTAACAGCCGAAAATCATGCAAACCATTCTTTAAAGAACTGGGGGATTCTACCCCTACCATGTATCTATATACTAGAAGTTGTCATGTACCTAAAAACAGCATGCTAAAAAATGGAAATGTATTTATTCAAAATAAATCTGTACGTGAACATCATACAAGGGCAAATAGTGACATACACAGACATCATTGTTATACCATACTGTGCAAGAAAGGTGTATATCACTTAGGTTCTCACATTTGTTTAATAAGCAGCCAAGCAACTTGCCATGAACAAAATCCATAGCTTTGAAAAATCTGTAACTTCATATCTCTTGGAAAACTGTTTTTACTCAGTAACACAGTATCTTGAAATGTAAGTTAATTTTGGTTATAACAATATAAAAATGTAATGTAACAATATAGCAATATAACAATGTAAAAATTTATAAATGTAATGTATACAATCAATGTAACAGTATATTAATGTAATGTCGTTTTGTCCAACATCTAAGGTATGGTATATGTACCTCAAAGATTCAAGATGTAAATAAATAAATTATGAAGATGTAGATGTAGGAAATGGTGATCTTAAGACTGGCAGATGGGAATCATTCTATTTACATAAATCACAGAATAATACTTATCTACTAAAGACAACAATACATAAAAATTCCAGTTGACACTGTGTTCCTAAAATTATGCACACTAATTCCACCAAGAATAATATTTCCATAAATCTTGATGAGGACAAAGTCCTTTACTTTGATGATTACTCGGGTATCCTAGTAAATATCCACAAGGATTTGAAATCCTTAGAATGACAAGAGGTACTGTATGCAAAAGCTACCACTTTTTGTTCCTTGCAGGGTGGAGGAGTGGCCATGTACGTAAAAATCTGTATTCCATTTTAGTCCATAAATGTATCACGGCACATTTGCATGTTGTGGAGGAGCAGTTGAATTTAGTGAAATGAAACTTCTAATTGTTGCTGTTTATAGGTCCCCTAACTCTGACTTCAGAGCATTTCTGCTCAAGCTAGAGAGGGTTCTTGATTCACTTTATAGGATGTACCAGAAGTTAATTATGTGTGGTGACTTCAATATAAATTTTTATATGATGGTGCATTAAAAGGATGTTGGTAGATCTGATGCAGATTGTGTTTTTTCCAACTAGAGTGCAAGAGAACAGTTGCACAGCCAAAGACAATATTTTTATTCATTCTTCATTACTAGATGGGCATTCTGATAGTAAAAGGGTGAATGGCCTTTCAGACCATGATGCACAAATTTTAACACTAAAAGGCTTTTGTACTCAAACAATTGTCACATGTAATTACAAACTATGTAGGAAAGTTAATCCAACAGCAATAGAGAGTTTTTTAAACTTTGTCAACGAACAAGAGAGGCAGGATATTTATAGTGAAAATAACATAGATGACAAATATAATGCTTTCCTTAACACATTTCTCATTCTCTTTGAGAGTTGCTTTCCATTAGAACATTCTGAATGGGGTAAAAGGCAGCCCAGGTGGCTGACTAATGGATAAGGATATCATGTAGAACAAAGCAGGAGTTATATCCAAATGTTAGAAGTAGTCACAATTAAGCTACAGTAGCCCATTAAAAACAGTGCTGTAAGGTGCTTGAAAATGTTATTAGGAAGGCAAAGAGTATGTTGTAAGTAAATAGAATAGCTAATTCACTGCATAAAATTAAAACCATATGGTCAGTTGTGATGGAAGTGACTGGTCAGCAGCACAAGTTCGATGATATAAAGTCAGTTCACAGCAAAAATATTTCTGTTACTGATAAATGAGATATATATACATATTCAGGGGCAGATGTGGACTCTGAGCACAATCTATTGGTTATGAACTGTAGAATAAAACTGAAGAAACTGCAAAAAGGTGGGAATTTAAGGAGATGGGACCTGTATAAACTGAAAGAACCAGAGGTTGTACAGAGTTTCAGGTAGAGCATAAGGGAACAATTGACAGGAATGAGGGAAAGAAATACAGTAGAAGAAGAATGGGTAGCTTTGAGGAATGAAATAGTGAAGGCAGCAGAGGATCAAGTAGGTAAAAAGACGAGGGCTAGTAGAACACCTTGGGTAACAGAAGAAATACTGAATTTATTGATGAAAGGAGAAAATACAAAAATGCAGTAAATGAAGCAGGCAAAACGGAATATAAATTTCTCAAAAATGAGATATACAGGAAGTGCAAAATGGCTAAGCAGGGATGGCTAGAGGACAAATGTAAGGATGTAGAAGCGCATATCACTAGGGTAAGTAAGATACTGCCTACAGGAAAATTAAAGATACCTTTGGAGAAAAGAGAAGCACTTACATGAATATCAAGAGCTCTGATGGAAACCCAGTTCTAAGAAAAGAAGGGAAAGCAGAAAGGTGGAAGGAGTATGTAGAGGGTCTATACAGGGGCGATGTTCTTGAGGACAATATTATGGAAATGGAGGAGGAGGTAGATGAAGATGAAATCGGAGACATGATACTTTGTGCAGAGTTTGACAGAGCACTGAAAGACCTGAGTCGAAACAAGGCTCCAGGAGTAGACAACATTCCATTTACTGAACGCCTTTGGAGAGCCAGTCCTGACAAAATTCTACCATCTGGTGTGCAAGATGTATGAGACAGGCGAAATTCCCTCAGACTTCAAGAAGAATATAATAATTTCAATCCCAAAGAAAGCAGGTGTTGACAGATGTGAAAATTACCGAATTATCAGTTTAATAAGTCATAGCTGCAAAATACTAACGCGAATTCTTTACAGACAAATGGAAAAACTGGTAGAAGCCGACCTCGGGAAAGATCAGTTTGGATTCTGTAGAAATGTTGGAACACATGAGGCAATACCGACCCTACGACTTATCTTAGAAGAAAGATTAAGGAAAGGAAAACCTACGTTTCTAGCATTTGTAGACTTAGAGTAAGCTTATGACAAAGTTGACTGGAATACTCTCTTTCAAATTCTGAATGTGGCAGGGGTAAAACACAGGGAGCGAAAGGCTATTTACAATTTGTACAGAAACCAGATGGCAGTTATAAGAGTCGAGGGACATGAAAGGGAAGCAGTGGTTGGGAAGAGAGTGAGACATGGTTCTAGCCTCTCCCCGATGCTAGTCAATCTGTATATTGAGCAAGCAGTAAAGGAAACAAAAGAAAAGTTAGGATTAGGTATTAAAATCCATGGAGAAGAAATAAAAACTTTGAGGTTCGCCGATGACATTGTAATTCTGTCAGAGACAGCAAATGACTTGGAAGATCAGTTGAACGGAATGGACAGTGTCTTGAAAGGAGGGTATAACATAAACATCAACAAAAGCAAAACGAGGATAATGGAATGTAGTCGAATCAAGCCGGGTGATGCTGAGGGAATTAGATTAGGAAATGACACACTTAAAGTAGTAAAGGAGTTTTGCTATTTGGGGAGCAAAATAACTGATGATGATCGAAGTAGAGAGGATATAAAATGTCGACTGACAATGGCAAGAAAAGTGTCTCTGAAGAAGAGAAATTTGTTAACATCGACTATTGATTTAAGTGTTAGGAAGTCGTTTTTGAAAGTATTTGTATGGAGTGTAGACATGTATGGAAGTGAAACATGGACGATAAATAGTTTAGACTAGAAGAGAATAGAAGCTTTCGAAATGTGGTGCTACAGAAGAATGCTGAAGATTAGATGGGTAGATCACATAACTAATGAGGAGCTATTGAATAGAATTGGGCAGAAGAGGAATTTGTGGAACAGCTTGACTAGAAGAAGGGATCGGTTGGTAGGACATGTTCTGAGGCATCAAGGGATCACCAATTTAGTACTGGAGGGCAGCATGGAGGGTAAATATCGTAGAGGGAGACCAAGAGATGAATACACTAAGCAGATTCAGAAGGATGTAGGCTGCAGTAGGTACTGGGAGATGAAGAAGCTTGCACAGGATAGAGTAGCATGGAGAGCTGCATCAAACCAGTCTCAGGACTGAAGACCACAACAACAACATATACATATACAAATATATACAGTATTTAACAATCCGTTTCTGAGCATTACTTGTGATTTAAATAAACATTTAGTTTCTACAGTGAATCATATCACTCTCTTGACAAATGTCTTTCCGAGATTGATGTCTGAAATACATCTTTGATACAGATAAGGGGGAGGTTGAGTCAGTTATCAAATCACTGAAGACTAGGGACTCTTATGGATATGATGGAGTGCCTAGCAGAATACTGAACTACTGTGCTGCATAAGTTAGCCTTGTATTTAGCCACATTTGTAATTTTCCCTTTTGGAATGGTCAGTTTCCTGAACGATTAAAGAACTCAGTAGTAAAGCTGCTTTATAAAAAGGGAGAAAGGGATAATACAGATAATTTTAGACCTGTTTCTGTGCCATCAGTGTTTGCTAAAGTTACTGAAAAGGTTGTGTATGTAAGGATAATTGACCATTTTCCATCACACGATTGGTATCAAATGTACAGTTCGGCTTTAGAAGTCGTTTAAGAACTGAAGATGTTATATTCCCTTTTTCCGTGTGAGGTACTGGATGGGTTAAAGAAAAGGTTTTGAATGCTAGGCATATTTTTTTGATTTAACTAAGGCATTTGATTGTGTTGATCACAAAATATTGCTGCAGAAGGCGGATCATTATGGAATACAGGGAGTAGCTCACAATTGGTTCACTTCTTACTTTAGCAACAGATAGCAAAAGGTCATTATTCACAATGTTGAGAATGGCTGTGATGTGAGGTCTGAGTTGGGTATGGTCAAGTGGGGGGTGACCAGGGATCAGTGTTGGGGCGACCCCTGTTCCTGATTTATATAAATGATAAGCCCTATAATATTATGGGTAACCCTAAAATATTTCTGTTTGCTGATGACACTAGCTTGGTAGTAAAGGATGTTGTGTGCAACATTGGCTCAGTTTCAAATAGTGCAGTTTGTGATGTAAGTTCATGGCTTGTAGAAAATAAATTAATTCTAAATCATAGTAAGACTCAGTTTTTACGCTTTGTAACACACAATTCAACAAAACCTGACGTTTTAATTTCACAGAATGGGCATATGATTAGTGAAACTGAACAGTTCAAATTTCTAGGTGTTCAGATAGATAGTAAACTGTCGTGGAAAGCCCACATTCAGGATCTTGTTCAAAGACTTAATGCTGCCATTTTTACTATTTGAATGGTATCTGAAGTGAATGGTCGTTTGACAAGAAAATTAGCCTACTTTGCTTATTTTCATTCGCTTATGTCATATGGTATTATATTTTGGGGTAACTCTTAAAATTCTAAAATGATATTTCTGGCTCAGGAAAGGGTGGTTCGGGCAATATGTGGTGTAAGTTCATGAGCCTCTTGCCGACCCTGTTCACGAGTCTGGGTATTTTGACTTGGCCTCTCAATATATATTTATATGGGTATTTTGACTTGGCCTCTCAATATATATTTATATATTCCTTGCTGTCATTTTTTGTTAAAAATATTAGCTTATTCCCAAGAATAAGCAGCTTTCACTCAGTTAATACCTGGCAGAAATCAAACCTGTATTTGGATCATGCTTCCTTAACTCTTGTGCAGAAAGGAGTGCAGTATACTGCTGTATCCATTCTCAATAAGCTACCATTAGAATATTCAAATATGTTAGCAGTAATCCACACACTTTTAAAAACTGAAGAGTTTCGTCATGGGTCACTCCTTCTATTCTGTTGAAGAGTTCCTTGAAAAATTAAGCTGATTCTTGTTGTATTGTTGATTGCATTTACTTAAACTTATGGCTTGACTTTTTTCGGGTTCATAAACATTTAATTTTTTTATGTTATTGTGGTGTCACAGCCAGACACCACACGTGCTAGGTGGTAGCTTAAATCGGCCGCGGTCCTGTAGTACATGTCGGACCCGCGTGTCGCCACTGTGTGATCGCAAACCTAGCGCCACCACAAGGCAGGTCTCGAGAGACTGACTCGAACTCATCCCCAGTTGTACGGACGACAGAGCTAGCGACTAGACGTACAAAGCCTTTCTCTCTCATTAGCCGAGAGACAGAATAGCCTTCAGCTAAGTTAATGGCTACGAACTAGCAAGGCGCCATTAGCCTTACAGTGATTGTAATTAAAGTCTCCTTTGTGCGATGTACCACAATGAGTTATTAAAGATAAGTATTATACCAGCTACGTACTTTTCTTCATAGCATTAATTACGTATCCTGTTCCAGTACTTCACGCCCGTCTGCGTTAGTCTCGCGTGCCTTTTAAGCCACCTCTATCTACAAGGTGTTGGCCCCGCTGCCGACACATCACATGGTGACGAGTCTACAACGGATCTTGTGTTTTACTTTGCCCTAATTTCTTTGTGTCATGGCTTCGCCACAATCTCCAGATGTACTGTCCGAATTTTATCGCTTGCAGAATCACCAGACGCAGGCGTTATTGGATGCTCTTGGACAGCTCGTCCAGGGTCAACGTGCGCTGCACACCGATGCGGCCGCCGCTGCTTCCTCGCTACCGCAGCCACAACATGCTGTTGCACCTCAATTCAGACCCTTTGACACAACCCACGAGTCCTGGCAGGAGTGGTCCCGCCAGTTCAGCTTTCATCTAGCCGCCTACAGAATTCAAGGTAATGAGCGGCAGCCGTTTTTGCTTTCTTGTGTCGGTGTGTCCACCTACCGAGTGATAGTGAAGTTGTTTCCCCGGCGCGACGTAGCAACTCTGTCCTACGAAGACCTTTTGCCTGCTTTAGATGCCTATTTCAAGGAAACAGTAAATGTCGTTGCAAAAAGGTATACGTTCTTTCGTACAAAACGTACGGCCGGTCAGACTAATAGGGAGTGGGTTGCGACATTGCAAGGACTTACTAGGGATTGTGAATTTCAGTGCGAATGTGGCCTTCCTTATTCAGATACTATGGTGCGTGATGCCATTGCACAGAACGTTTCTGATGTTCGCATACGGGAACAGATTTTGAAACTAGTTAATCCCTCCCTTCAACAAGTAATAGACATATTGGACAGGCAAGACACACTTGACTTTGCTCAGGACTCGTTTGAAACTTCGCCAGCAGTGTGTCACATTAACCGGCCCGCCGGGCCCGCTGCACAGGACGCTAGGCGGCCCTCGCGCCCGTCAGCGCAGCGGCAGCCTAGCTCGCAAACACGTGCGCCGCGTAAGCAAGCTAATGCAGTGAAATCATGCCCGCGGTGTGCAACTCGACATTCGCGTGAAAATTGCCCGTCACGCCAAGCTATTTGCTTTTACTGTCATAAGAAAGGACACGTCCAAAGTGTTTGCCAGAAAAAGCTCAGATCAGACACTCACACCAATTCCAGGCCCTTTGCTTCGCGCCGGAATCGAACCAAGGAAACTCAGGCTCGTGGACCTTCGCCCATGGATATTCATGTAGTTCATTCCACCCCGTCCGGTGACAGTGTTCATTCCACAAAAAGTGTGCGTCGCCGTCGACGGAAGTCCCGTCACGTCGCACGTGATTCTGTCCCAGTGTCTGTTCCAGTTGCACAACACAGTCGCTTTTGTCGTCAGCAGGACAATAAACTTTTTGTAGACTTAGACTTTGCAGGCAACGTGATACCATTCCAGCTCGATACCGGAGCTGCAGTTTCATTGCTCAATAAAGACACGTACAAACAACTGGGCAAACCTCCGTTGCGTGCCGCAAATGTTCAGCTCAATAGTTATTTAGGACAGCAGATACCTGTGTTAGGACAGTGCAGCCTTCTTGCAACATACAAGGGACAAACAAAACTTGTGTCATTTTACGTTCTTCGTTCTTCTACTGCAGTGAACTTGTTTGGTTTAGATTTATTTCAGTTGTTTAACTTGTCTATAGTAAATCAGGTCCTATCAGTGAATCAGACTGTGCCTTCCGCCAGTGTTGCTAGTCTTTGTGACGAATTTGCAGACGTTTTTGCACCGGGCCTTGGTTGCGCTAAGAACTATGAAGCACATTTGGAACTGAAAGCAAACGCGCAACCAAAGTTTTTCAGAGCGTGCAATGTTCCCCACGCATTGCGTGATGAGGTCGCAAGAACATTAAACGATTTAGAATCTCAAGCTGTAATTGAACGTGTGCAGGCTTCTCTCTGGGCCTCACCCTTAGTAATTTTGCCAAAACCTTCCAGAAAATTGAGACTTGTGTGGACTTCAAGGCAACTGTGAATCCACAACTTGTGACTGCAACTTTTCCTTTGCCCCGCCCGGAAGATCTTTTTGACAAACTGTGCCCGGGAACATATTTTTCAAAGTTGGACCTAGCAGATGCGTACTTGCAAATACCGGTGGACGAAGAATCCCAGCGCGTCTTGGTGGTAAACACGCATCTTGGTTTGTATCGCTTCAAAAGACTGCCTTTCGGGTGTGCATCCGCCCCTGCATTGTTTCAGCAATATTTACAAACTATTTGTGCGTCGGTCCCTACTGCTGCGAACTATCTGGACGATATTGTGATCTCCGGAAAGACAGAAGCCGAACATTTGCAAAATCTCCGAACATTATTTCAGGTCTTGCGACAAAATGTTCTTCGCTTGAGGAAGGACAAATGTGTGTTTTTTGCTCGTGACTTACCGTACCTGGGACATGTCATAAATGCCCAGGGCATCCATCCGAGTCCGGAGCACCTCCGTGCCATACAGGAGTTACCTTCGCCACAGAACTTGAAACAGCTCCAGAGTGTGTTGGGAAAAATTAATAACTATGCCAGGTTTGTGCCGCGCGCTTCTTCCATTTCAGCTCCGCTTCATCGCTTATGCCGTAAAGGTGTTCCGTTCGTCTGGACGACGGAATGCGAACGCGCCTTTCGCCAGTTGAAATCGGTGTTACTTTCAAATACTTGCCTTACGCCGTTCGATCCCCAGAAACCCCTTTTGTTGATGGTAGATGCATCGGATTTCGAGATTGGTGCTGTGCTTGCGCACAAAGATGGATCGCATGATCGCCCTATTGCCTTTGCGTCAAAATTGCTCTCATCTGTGCAAAGAAATTATTCCCAGATAGAGAAAGAAGCTTTAGCTCTCGTGTTTGGTGTTACAAAGTTCCATGATTTCTTGTATGGTCGTCACTTTACCATCATCACAGACCACAAACCTTTGACATCGCTTTTTCATCCGAACAAGCCTGTACCTCCACGTACAGCGCAGAAATTCATTCGCTGGTCTATTTTTCTCTCGCAGTACCGCTACGATATCTTGTATCGGTCCACTGCTAAGCACGGAAACGCTGATGCGTTGTCCCGTTTGCCTGTTGCTGAGGATAAAGCATTCGATTCTTCCGAACTTGCTTGCATGTTCATTGATGCGGAAACTGATGACGTGGTCGCATCGTTTCCGATTGATTTTCGTCGTGTCGCTACAGCCACGGCAGCTGACCCTGTCCTTGCTCCCGTTTTGCGTTTTGTTGCTACGCAATGGCCCTTGTCCAAGTCACGGATCGAGGATCCGCTGGTTCGCCGATTTTTTGCTCACAAGGAGAGACTTTTTGTACGACGTGGTGTTTTGTTGTTGCGTTCTGATAATGATCAATCCAGAGTCGTGGTCCCACGTTCGTTACAGTCCTCTGTCTTACGGCTTCTTCACCACGGACATTGGGGTATAGTGCGTACGAAACAACTTGCTCGTCAGCATTGTACTTGGTTCGGAATCGATGCTGCGATTACGAATATGTGCTCCTCTTGCGTGGCGTGCGCCGAACAACAATCCGCACCGCCGCGGAAATTCTTTGCATGGCCGAAAGCCACTTCCCCTTGGCAACGCTTGCACATCGATTTTGCTGGTCCATTCTGGAATGCTCGTTGGTTGGTTGTGGTCGATGCTTTCAGTAATTTTCCTTTTGTTGTCCGGATGTCATCCACGACGTCTTCTGCCACAATTCAAGCCTTGTCTGCTATCTTTTGCATTGAAGGTCTTCCGCAGACTATTGTTTCCAACAATGGCCCACAATTCATGTCCGCAGAATTTCAGTCCTTCTGCAAGGCCAATGGTATTCAACATCTGACATCCGCGCCGTTTTCGCCTCAGTCAAACGGTGCCGCGGAACGATTGGTCCGGACTTTCAAGTCTCAGATGTTGAAACTGAAAGAGTCGCATTCTCGGGAGGACGCATTATTGCTCTTTTTGTCCTCGTATCGCTCTCAGCCCCGCGATGGTCGCTCGCTGGCTGAGTTGCTCCATGGTCGTTCTCATCGAACCTTGATGTCTTTGCTGCATCCGCCGCATCAGGTTCCTGTGCAGCGGCAGACTCCTGCTTTTGCTCCTGGCGACGTTGTCTTCTATCGCACCTATCGCGGTTCACGGCGTTGGCTCGCAGGGCGCATTCTTCGCTGCCTCGGCCGCGCGATGTATTTGGTTTTGGGGGCCTCTGGTGAGGTGCGTCGGCATCTCAATCAGCTGCGCCTCTGTCGTCGCCCGGGTTCTGCCGCTCCCCGTCTGCTTTCAGCGACGGAGCCGTCAGGTCAGCACCCTGGGGACCCATCTACTGGCTCGCCTCATCCCCAGGTGTTACCGACGCTGCCTTCCAGTTTGCCTCATGGCGTCGCGCAGCTGCCGCAGCTGCCTCCGGCGCCGCCCGCAGTGGACGCTTCGCTGCAGCCGCCACGCGCCTCCCTGGGTCATGCGCCGCCGATCGCTTCCCGTGACCAGCTGTCCTCCGCCATGGAACTCTTGCCCGCTCCGGACCAGATGTCGTCATCGCGCGTCGGATTCTCCGACAACATGGAGGTCGACCCTTCGGCCCCTCCTGTCTCTTTACGGGCGCATACACCACATGTTGACGTGCACCCTGGACTAGGTTTTCAGGCGTTTCCTAGCTCCCCTCGGACCGAATGGCCAGGTGCGGGTGGCACAGCCTCGCCTGTTGTTAGGCTCCCCACTCACCGCATACTTCAACATGGGGTCCTCCCCACGGCGGGCGGAAGCCTTATCTCGCGACCGTTCGCCGATTTGCGGGGGAGGAATGTGGTGTCACAGCCAGACACCACACGTGCTAGGTGGTAGCTTAAATCGGCCGCGGTCCTGTAGTACATGTCAGACCCGCGTGTCGCCACTGTGTGATCGCAAACCTAGCGCCACCACAAGGCAGGTCTCGAGAGACTGACTCGAACTCATCCCCAGTTGTACGGACGACAGCGCTAGCGACTAGACGTACGAAGCCTTTCTCTCTCATTAGCCGAGAGACAGAATAGCCTTCAGCTAAGTTAATGGCTACGAACTAGCAAGGCGCCATTAGCCTTACAGTGATTGTAATTAAAGTCTCCTTTGTGCGATGTACCACAATGAGTTATTAAAGATAAGTATTATACCAGCTACGTACTTTTCTTCATAGCATTAATTACGTATCCTGTTCCAGTACTTCACGCCCGTCTGCGTTAGTCTCGCGTGCCTTTTAAGCCACCTCTATCTACAAGGTGTTGGCCCCGCTGCCGACACATCAGTTATTATTTTTCATTTTAATTTCATGTACTGACATGTTCCATGACCTTCGAGATTTATCTGATAGCTAATTACACTAATTAGCTGATTTTCTGACGAAAATGTTAGGAGTTATTTAATCTTGTAATTTGGTTTTTTTAACACCAGCAATTAACACTGAGAGAGGATGTTAGTGGTACAATTTTAATGGTTTTCTTTAGCCTTTGTGTGTGTCACTGTTGTCTGCCACGCATTTATAAACTATTACATATGTAAATAAACTCGGTACAAACAGTCTTAACATTGAGCTTCAATTACTGTGACTGGTTACATTTTATATATTACTGAATTGAAACAATTAAAGATATGAAGACTCTACCAAAAACTATTAATTTAATTTCTATGGGAGAGCAAGTCATAGTCCTCCTCATTACAACATAATATTTTGTCAATCTTTATCCCCACCTACTTGATGAACTACATCTGTGACTTGTACCTTTTCACCTTCATGTTTTATTGCAGGAAAGAAAACAATAACAGCTGAAAAAAATTATAGTTAAAATCGTCACTTGCAGCTCTCACTCTTGAAATTTTCTCATAAGCACACAATGTAGTTAGTCTACACACTTGTTTGACCCATTCTTGAATATAGCTTAAATGTGTGGGATCCATACCAAGTACAACTGTGAGTACATATTGAACACATTAGAAGAAGAGCTTCACCAGTGGTCATACGTTCGTATAATCCATGGGAGGCCACTAAAATCTGAGCTGGCAGATGTTTTATCTTGCAAAAGAAATACTTACAAAGTTTCAAGTGCCAGACTTAGGTGACAAATTGAGGAATACATTAAAGCCCCATATGCATCGCTGTTGCAATGATTGGGAAGACCAGATTACACTAATTATAGCTGACACAGAGGCATTTAATTGGTAATTTTTCCATGCAATGTACCAGAATGGTATAGATAGAAACCTTAATATGTGGTGCCGTGCACTTGACAGTCGTTTCAGATACTTGATGGTGGTTTACAGAGCACGAATGTGGATGGAAACGTAGATATAAATATATGGTGTGAGTGAAAGTGCATAAACAATAAGGAGTTCACTAAGCAACAGCACTGATAGAGTAAACTTGAAGCAGCAAATCACAGCTCGAGTTTTGGAAGGGGCACCAATGGCCACAGCTGAAAACTCTAACCAGCCTTGTAGCCTCACCTGATGAGCATCATTGTGAGTAAAGCACTGTGGCACACAGCGATGGTGCAAGTTACACATACTTCTAGAACACAGTGGGCCAGCTTCATCAGTACCATGCTGGAAAGGTGTGAGCAGTGAGATTGCAGCACGAAGTCTCAAATTTGTTTGATGTGAAAATTTACTAGTATCTGTAGGGTCACAAAGATAAGCTACATGCTAATTTTTCATAGCTGGATTTTGTGGAAAAAGTGTATTTATATTTGGACTATTATGATATATGGTACAGCATCTTTACTACATTCTGCAGACCACCAAAGAAGAATCTTATAACAGTAGAAAATGTAAACACAGTACAAAGATCCCAGTCCCAAAGACAAACTTTTTACATACCATCCATTTTAAACATGTTTGCGTCAAATGAAGAAAGAAGATGCTTCTAAACACAGAAAGAAGATGACCCCAAACAGAAAAAGATTATGATACTGCAATGCTGTAATGTCCTGGTTGGAATACAAATAATGGAAGGCGTAAAGGTAACAATCTACAATACAGCTGATATGTTGAGCAGGTGATACACACATAAACGAGATGAAAAACAGTTACTAAACATTTCGTTCTTCACAGCTAACTAATACAACAGTTTAATAGGAATTGTTTCAGTTTTGTTTATGTTTCTATTACAGGGTGTATATGTGGACAAGGAAAAAAAATTCCCGGATTTCCCGGTTAAAAATACACTTTCTCCAAGGTGAAAACATACTTTTTCCCTGTTACCTGACAGTATATTTTCTCTCGGAACTGTATAACTTGTAAGTCCTTTGAATGATTATAGTTTTATACACGGGAGTAGAATTTCCCAGCACTTTAGAAAACTAAACACGGGGGAAAAAAATGCGTTTTGGAAAGATGTTTGATGTGCAGCAACATGTACGCTGCATATTTTCGTATTACGAAAGTATAAATTCAAATTCCACCAAACACCGCATGTTACTTTCCAAAGCATTGAAATCGAGATTGCGATGCACTTTTGTAAGCTAGTCATAGCTCATGTCACGTGATCTCGCCAGCCGATGACAGCGGGTATTCAGAGCTTAGGACACGTGATGTAGTCAGCCACTACCAACATCACTGTCAAGTAGCGCGAATGCACAAACAGAAAAAGTTAATGGTTTAAATTAATATACATAGTGTTGCTATACGAAACACAATGCTTTCACATATAATATTGGTCTGTAAGATTAATACGCTGCAAGAGAAGCTAAGCTTTCACATACAATACTGGTTGTTTATGCGCGTATTACAATTTAAGATATATCACACAAATGTGCCCATAAAATTTTTAATAACAACATAAATGTCTGATCATCTGGGCTCAAAATTCATCTAAATGGCTCGTCATCAAAGAGTTGATTTGAAATGAGAATCAAACGCTCTGTGATTTAAGAAATTCATCGTACATTATCGCACATAGCTCCATTGTAACTGCCAGAATGGTACTTTGATGGTAACGCTTTTCAAACCACCATTCGGAATATTTTCCCATGACCTGTTAGAAATAGGTTCGTTTCCGCAATTTGCCAGAGTGCAGATGTAGGGGTCACCATGCTTGCGCAGCTACGATGTCGTAGGGAGCCCGTATATTCATACGTGTAAAACATTAAAAGATCATACATTACGTCATCGAAGAAACAAGACATCAGAGGATACTCAAAGAGCATTGGAATTTCGAGACCCATACTAAAACGTGCACATTTAAAGTGCACATTCGTATGTCCATATTCCCAGTTAAGTAGGCCACGACCTGATATTAAGCTTTTCAATTTGGGATGAAAATTTTCTTGGAGTACCAGTACTGTGTTATCTCATGTTTGGTTCTTTATTATGGCATACTGCCATACGTGCTAAAAGTTGAAAACGTACACTTGAAATGCAGCGAACAGTTTCTGGAATTAAACACTTCATTTCAAATATATTGTCTGTCTCAGCGGAAAAGATTAATTAAAAGCAAATTTCTTTTAGAAAACGGACGATAATAACTTCATTGTTTTCCAATGCAATTAATGCTTGACTGTCAGAATGGTGGAAATCAGAGATCTGTTTTGTTTTCATTTGACGTGAGAGCAGTAAACGAAGAGGAAACAGCAAAATCACTAAATGTAAACACGGGTCACGTGGAAACTACCCACTTCCCCCTGAAACTCAGACTGCTCTGCACATCATCCCCGGATCTACGATATTTCCGAACCGTTGCAATACCCCCCACTCCCTCGAGCGTTTGAGATAAGACGTCAAAAATTTAAAAAAAAATCGAATTTTCAAAAATATGTTCATTTTGTAGCGCATATCTTTCTGAAGAGTCTGATGCATAAAACATATGTCCTGAAGGAAATGTAAGACATGTTATTTGGTCGTATGTGTGCCAAAGGGCAGTGCTTCGCCTCCTCGCACAGCATTCTTCTATCGTAAGTCACTGTACTTCGCACTGTGGAATTTAAACATGTATATTTTGTAATGGATGCCATCAAACCATATTCAGGACATTGGAAATTAAAATGTCCCGCGGTGCCTCTCCTGCTTACAATCAGCCAGTTTGACATCCTGTCCCAATTTTCTTTTTCTTTTTTTAAAAAAATAAAAATTCTTCAGAAAATTTGCACTCTTTATTCCCTATCATCTAACAACTTGCTGCTTTGTGTAACATAAAATTAAATATAGGATACATAAACCCAGTAAAGACATGAGACAAGCAAGACAATACACATTTCTTCAATCCTTACAACCTAGAATTTTTTTCACTCGAATCTTGCTACAGTTTTACATGGCGTGCTTTCCTTTCTGCGAAAGAATTTATTACCCTCATCAAACTTCGTCAAACATTTTGCTACATGAAAAGACGAAATGTTGTTGTCTAATACTGAAAAAGCTGTTAATGCAAATAGGACCCAAGACTCGTGTGGTTTCCTGATCTGATTACGCCTGTTTTGTCACTCTCTGCTAGATAAAACAAAATAGGTCTTTCTAATACTGCAACAATTGTAATACACACCAAATAAACGAGACTGTTCTGGCACAAATGGTCTGTTTGTAATGACAGAATATAATTCACAAAGTACCAATATCAAATGCCTATTAGGCCTACTACAAGTGAAAAGCCTAATATTATGAAATAGTTTCACACTTCATTCATACGCTCCAGTTTCTCAAATATGAGACTGAAAAGTAGTAGTACGAAATTTTTATTCAAACTTGGAATCATCATATTGTTCCATAATTTGTGAGATGTCACCGTTTCTTCGCCTTCCTCGTTCTAACAAACAGTCTTGTTATCACTAATTCTGTAACTATTCCTGCCAATGTCAGAGCTTATTCGCAGGTTAACTCCACTAACTCTGCCAGAATCACGGGTTTAGTTTTCCCGCGATTATTCTCCGGTTAGGCGTTGCTACATGTTCGTACAACGCGTTTTCCGCGCTTCTTCCAGAATAGAATTTCAAGCGGCTGCTAGCCGGGGACTATACAACTGGCCCTTACTAGTATGGCGATCTGGCCAAAACTTTTCTGTCAAAATTTCATTTTCTTGGATACACCGAGAAGATAATACGTAATCTTTCTTACCTGTTATTCGTTTATTTCCCCTCCTGTAGTCTGAATCTGTGGATTTAGCTAGTAATTATAACAACACTCATCATTCGCAAACCCAATCAACCACACAATCAGAAAGCGGTTGGCATTCATCCGTTTGCCCTTACTCCACTCAGCTTTTGTCTGTAGGAAAGTTTGTTTCTACATGCTACGAGGATTCCCCTTACAGAGACATCATGTACACTATGCATGCATTCACAAATCAACTTACGATTCGTCCAGAAATCAACTTAGAATGTGTTAAAAAAATGTTCAAAAACCGACAGGGATGCATTTCCAAGTCATGTAAATAATCGATAGAGTAACGTGCGCTGGATGCTACTTGCTTTGTGAAACAAGGTTTTTTCCCTCAATAGTATGAATTTGCCCCTCACCCTCCTCCTAGAACTGGGCCTGCTGCGCATGCAAGAATCTGGCAGCTTGGGCGCTCCAGTAAAATTTTTCCCGGTAGCGTCTAGCTGCTTGCTACGACTGCTTACACAGCCAACAGCCACATTTCTGTAGTCAGAAGCGGGATAAGGTACTACTCAACTGCGCATGCGCATGATCCCGCTCGTAACTGCTAAAATGGATCTAATGTAAACAGTTGTGACGTCACGCACATCGGAGGCAATTTGTTGTTAACGGAACATTGCGTAGTCTTCCTAAAGCCTTTGACACATTTTGCTGTTGGCAGACGCTTGTATGAGCACTGTGTTTTGTTGCTGTATATGACCCATTTCCTTTGCAATTTAAGTTTTATTTTCGTTTTTTCTCTCGTTCATGTTTTATTGCTGCAGTATTATTCTGAAGTAGCAGGATACAGTAATATTCTTTGTTAGAGTATTCGTTCTTGCCAGCAAAATTACAAAAATTAACTGAAAACAAAAACAATGAAAAATTCCCGGAATTATAAAAAATTCCCGGGTTTTTCCCGGTTGTCTCCCGGATGAAAAAATTCCCGGATTTTTCCCGGATCTCCCGGTTGTCCCAGGTCGTATACACCCTGTATTACTTACTCTCTGATGACCAGAGTGAGTCCACACAGACAAATATTGATTTGCAGGTAATACAAATAACAAATACTTTATTCCGAGAACACAGAATGGAAGTAATCCACAAATAAATGTCCGCAAGGATACAATTCCAAAAAAGTCTGAAGGAAACACAAATATATAACCTTCCCTGATAGTTTTCACAAGAGAAATGGCAAATCACTAAATTTAGCTCATTGGTGGGGACTGACAACACTTGGCTGATTCTGAGTCCAGTTAGATGTCTGGTACTGATGACAATTACTTGACACAATTACAAAGTCTAAGTTCAATCAGAGTGAACCCTCCAAGGCGCACTGTGTCTGCTGAAGCCAAGGTTGATGAAGAGGATGGCTCTGGGAGCGACTGCGGGCTGCTCGTTGTGGTGCTTTGTGATTCTCTGTGGTTGTTGCTGTAGTGGAAACCAGTGGCTCTTTGACCAGGTGGCCATTTAAATACCGTTTTGGCAAACTGATACTTGATAAGTGTTCCCGTGGACAAACGATCAGTGGAAGCAGGCTGTAATGCAAATGCTTCACTGCCTATGGTGATGCAAATGTTGTGGGTGGTGAGGCTGGTATCACTTGTTCCCATGGACTCCATCAGAATATAACTCATAAACTGACTGGTGGGTTTTGCTCGTCTGTGTGTTGGAATACGATCCAGCCTGTTTTGTAGAGCCGGGTGGCAGGTGGGTGGTGAGGGGGGTGGGGGGGGGGGGGGAGAGGAGGGGACACACCAACGATACAGCAATCAAGTCTGTAGTGTGAATAGACATAGCTGCATGATGTAGCACGCTCAGCACCTTCCACGTACAGTGAGTGGTTGTCTCGGCTCCTTTCATTATTTACAAACAAAGACCATCTTACACAACAAATACACACAAATGGTCATTCACAAGGGAGCATTAATGGAAGATATATGATGCTCTCTGCAATCTACAAAGGCACTGATATTGAACAATAGTTAATACTTTAACAGTAGACTGACGAACCACAAAATGAGTGTACTTCACATTTGTAAACATGTTTGCAGTCTCAGACATACTGAAGTGCTACGTATTGCTCCATTTTATAAAAATTATTATTTATATTAAGAAAATGAAAGTACTATAAACATGTCAAGTAACAGAACAATTCACTCGTAGCTACATTCGTGAATTAATGAACCCATAGTGTACTGACACATCATAACAGAAAGAAAGTGCAGAGCATCAAGTCATCAATCTGCCAAACATTATTGTATCATTGATAAAACGGCATAAATGTTCAATGTGAACATCAAATTTGCATTAATTTGACATTATGTTTGCAACAGAAAAATGGCTCTGTGAATAACACACAGCCAAAAAAAATTTAAACTACAACTGACTTCATGAATACTGATAGAAAATGAGACATTACTATTCCAGAAAAACTTACAATTGCATGCATTCTGCATCATAAGAGCAGCTATAAACTAACAAAGAAATGAATGGCATATCCTACACATAAAAACATGGGAATGAACTCAGCATATAAACACCCAAGACAACTTCATACAACAATACCACTCACACAGAATACATAAAACAGCACAGCATCACAACAATAACAGATGACTATCACTGAAAAATACTTACTTAACCCAGCCCTGATTTATTTGTCATGTATAAAACACACAGGATTCCTACTTCTCTTTCTGCAGACATGTTTCCAGCGTATCTCACTTAAGGTGCTGTTTATTCTATCCTATTCTCCCATATATTTTCTGGGTGCACTTGCTCATTTTTCCCTACTAATGTCATCTCTGTGAATAACTATAGCTAGAACATGGCACTGGCATGAAACATAAAAACACAATCATAATAGAAACCAGATGTATAATTTTGACATCACAAATACAAACATAAACATAGTACTAGTCAGCAGAACATACTGAAGACCTTTTCAGGATGGCAGGGAGGTAGTGACAGCATACACAACATTATACTAGTGGAGCACTATCACATGCTACACATTTAACGGAGAGTTGCCTATATAGCACAGGCTCTAAATTTGTATCACTGCTATAAAATTCGAACCTCTTGTCATAAATGACAATTAATATGGTCAGCACGGATTGTATCCTTCTAGGACAGGGTGCATACATGGACAAGGAAAAAAAACCTGAATTTTTCCCAGATTTCCCGGTTGAAAATGCACTTTCTCCCGGGTGAAAATACACTTTCTCTGTATTAATTGAAAGTATAATTTTCCTTGGCACTGTAAAACTTATCAATCCTTTGATGGTTCATGGTTTTGTACACCAATGAAGAATTTCCCAGCACTTTAGAAAATGAAACTCATGGGAAAAAAAACACATTTTGGAAAGATCTTTGATGTGCAGCAACATTTACTCAGCATTTTCCTGTTATGAAGATATAAATTCGAATTCCACCAAACACCGCATGTTACTTTCCGAAGCATTGAAATCGAGATTACGACATACTTTTGTAAGCCAGTCACAGCTCATGTCATGTGATCTCTCCAGCTGGTGACAGCATAGGGCACCTGATGTAGTCAACCAATAGCAAGATCACTATTAAGTAGCGCGAAACACAAATAAGAAAAGTTAATGGTTTAAATCAATATATATATTGTTGCTACAGGAAAAGAAAAGTTTCATATATGCGCCAGTAAAATTTTTAATAATGACATAAATGCCTGATCTTCTGGGCTCAAAATTCTTCTAGATGGTCATCCCCAAAGCGTTGATTTTTAAATGAGAGTCAAACGCTGTGTGATTTAAGAAATTTGTCGTACATTCTTGCACATAGTTCATCTTGCATAAAAGGAAATTTACTTTGAAAGTAATGCTTTTCAAACCATCATTCACAATATTTTCCCATCACCTGTGAAAAATAGGTTTGTTTCAGCAGTTGCCACAGAGCACCAAATAACAGGTGCCACTGCGCTTGCGCAGGTACGATGACGCAGGAAGCCCGTATCTTCGTACGTGTAAACCATTAAATTAAAACGAATCTAATGTAAACAGCTGTCACATCATGCTAATCAGAAGCAGTTTGTTGTTAAGAAGTATTGAATAGTCTTCCTAAAGCTTTTGACACACGTTGCTGTTGGCAGACACTTGTATGAACACTGTGTTTTGTTGTTGTATATGGTGCATTTCCTTTGTGACTTAAATTTTATTTTCATTTTTTTCACCCCTCATTCATGTGTTGTTGCTGCAGTATTATTCTGCAGAAGCGGGATACAGTAATATTATTTGTTAAAGTATTGCTTCTTACCATTTAAAATCACAAAAATTTAACTGAACACTAAAACAATGAAAAATTCTCAGAATTCTAAAAAATTCCCTGGTTTTCCCCCACACAAAAAAATTCCTGGGTTTTTCCCAGATCTCCTGGCTGTCCCAGGTTGTATACACCCTGTAGAAGTCATATCATCTCTTTGTGTTGAGTACCAGATTGTCTGAAGACAGTGTTGATCTTTTTGTAGCTTTCATTTACCTTTTTGTTTATGTGGCAAAGTGAATTACTGTTATAAGGTAAGTAACAACATAAAGTTTTATGGGTGAATACACATGAAATAATCTTATTTTTCAGACAGTCATGAATATGTACGCATTATGGTTCATTTGTAGGAAAATGGAAAAATAGCAATGTTGCATATCCGATATTGTACCAGTGCCATTTGAGAAACATGGTTATACAATAAGCATTTAGCACATTTACATTAAGTATTTAGCACTACTAATGCAACATAATGTTTAGAAATGATATGGTGAATTTTCTGATGTCTTCCTTCTAAGTTATTAAGTAAAAAAATATTTTTTAATACAGTATGGCAATGGAAAGGTGTTATGGTAACTGGAGCTCAAATAAATTGCATTTGGCTGTAACAATATATCTAAAGAGAGATCATGGATTAAATGAATGTGCACACATGTGTAATGTGCCTCAGCCAACAGTTAAGAAGCATGCTGTAAATAAAAACAAAAATGTAAAATGGGCTACAAAAATTCTTTGTGGTAAAAGCTGTCATTTTCTAAAAGATGATATTGCTTGTGATAAGTGATGTTTTTGTGAAAAAGATGATATTGCTTGTGATAAGTGATGTTTTTGTGATACGAACATATCATAAAAATTGCTGCTTAATAATACATTTATCCATATTGGCAATGGGATACTTATTCACTTTCCTCCTTCTTTTTCTTCTTCTTCTTCTTCCCCTTCTTCCTCTTTGTCTTCTTCAAGGGGTGTACTTGAATCCCACTATGTTTGTCAATGTGTCCCCCCCTTCTGTAATCCACTCATCACTGGTTTACTCAACTATAGCGTTATACTTAAATGTTCTATCACCTTTTCTGTCAGCACTATCACTCCTTTCTCCTTCTCATTATCAATATATTTAATGATGTTAATAGCAAACTGCTGCAGCAACAGTATTCAAAATAATGTGATGAATTATTCAAATAAGGTTGGAACAGTAGAAAAATTTAGTGACTGTGAAGAAATGACAAAGGGAGTCCCACAGAGTTCGATATTGGGTCCATTCCTGTTCAATATATATGTGAATGACCTTCCACTTAACTTTCAACAAGCAGTATTGGTGCTTTTTGGAGACACTACTAGTGGTGTAATAAATCCCCTTTGGAGAAAGCAACCAGATATTGTTAATGATGTTTGTTAAAGAATTATTAGGTGGTTCTCTGAAAATGGGCACTCTCAATTTTGAGAAAATTCAATATATTCAGTTCTGTACAACAAACAGAGTCAGACCAGAAACTGATGTAGCACATGAATAGGACCCAGTAAATAGGGTAGAGCCTCTCAAATAATTAAGTTTAGTTACTTTTGCTCTGCATACAACTGCCAGTCTTGGAAATAAATAAATCAACTTTCTGACATATTTTGCATATTTCCACTCAGTAATGTCATACAGTATAATTTCCTGGAGTAATTTACCACTTATAAATTACTGACTGCATGAAAGTGAGCAGTAAGAATAATTATGTGGTGGTCATACAGGTAACCCTTCAAGGGATTATGTATTTTAACTTCACTCTCACACTATATATATTTGCTAATGAAATTTGGCATACATAACCCATCACAGTTTTGGAAGAACAGTGATATGTATAGCTACAACACTAGAGGGGAAAAATGATATTTATAACCCACTACTAAAGAAAAGATTTGATTATTTGCCATATAACATAAAATGTCTGAAAAAACTAGTTTTTCAGTATATCTGCATGAGTAGGAGTAAAAGAATAATATTAATGCTAATCACGTACACATATGATGTAACCTAGCTCATTCCAATCACTGTAACAAAAGAATTGTGCAACTGATTTTTGGAACATGAAACCAATTAACTAAAGTGCTTGTGAAGGCATGCCTACCTTGAACAGGTACATGACTGTATCTAGTCAAATGCTCAAGTTGGTTTCCATTGCATCTGGTTCTATTGTTCACTTTGTCAAGTAATAAACATCTTGTTCATTCTCAATTATTAGTTTTTTATGCACTAGCCATAGGAAATAGGACTCCTGTTACTATAACTCATGAAGGACACTACATTTCTACATGAGTTTGGCAGTGTCTGTATACAAACAAGGGCTATTTTATAATCGCACATAGTTTTAACATCAAAGAAGAAGACCCTGATGTAGAAACTTTAAATGTGGGCAGCTAAAGATCCCCTTAAGCACAAATTTATTTACTAACAATGAAGACAGCTAGAAGAAAATGAGTATATCCAACATATAGAAGTGTGTTAACATATGTAAGGTAGTGGAACAATACAATGTTAGACTTTAACTGCTGAGGTGCAATCTGTGACACTGCGCATATATTCCATCACGTTATTACAGTACTTTCCCATGCTCAGTTTCCCACCAGCCTTTCAGTAGCTTCTGAGAAGTGCAAGCAGAATCACGTAGTCATGAGTGAACCAGCTGTTCCACTAGATAGGTGAGTTAGAATTAATTAAATTTTGACTGTGGTCTCTTAGATCGCACCTAAGAGTTATCATAATTATTTACAACAAAGGGGTTATTTTTTTATTCTGCTTTACAGATTGTACCGATAAACCATGGAAGTAGCGGGAAAGTCTGGTACTAAAAGGTTAAAGGTGGATCAACAACATATAACATCAAAAAAACAGGTACGTGTTACTGATGAAACTTTTGAAGTGGTAGTGCAGAGCTGGTTGGACAAAACAAGACGATTCAGGCTTTAGCACTGTAGAGGAGATATCCAACAATGCTGAAAACAAACAAACTGATTACAACTGTCATTCAGAAATTGATGTTTCAGAAGTTCCATCATCTGATGAAGAGCTAGACATGGAACCCATGCAAGGAACCTCAAAAAAATTTTATGGCAAGCACAAGATGTTAACCGCTGGCAATTTTCTACAGAATTGTAGATTTGAGTGGGGTAAATGCATATGAGCTGTACAGCACTCAGTTTACAAACCCAACAGAAAGAGAAGTATTTCTAAAAATGTTAGCACATGCTTTAATGTTACCTCAGATGCAATGATGCGCTGTAAACAACAGATTGCCATGGGAACTAAGGGCAACAATCGCCTGAGTTCTTGGACACGATGCACCTGAAGAACAAACAGCAGACCTTGAAGGAGGAGGCAAAACCGCACAAAAATGCTACACCCACTCACCAAAATTGAAGAAAAAAGAGGCTTACACCTGTGACATGTGCAAAAGGCCTATTTGTTTACAATGTGATATGTTTCAATGCAAAAACTGCTGCTGATGATGTGCTCTTGCAATTTTTTTTACTGTATGATCAAAAATTCTAAATTATGTGTTAAATTACTCACATTATCTTATACTTCACTGTTCGAAAGAGCGATTTGTAATATGAACAAATGTTATTGTTGATTTTGGTCATATTGTGTCGCTTCTGCTTAGCTTATGTTCAAAATACACTTTATGAAACCTGACAAGGAAAGTTTGTAAAAAATATGTTTTAAAAGTTAATATTAATTTTTGTTGTTTTGCATTTGTCTGAAGTAGTTATAAATGTAAAATTAAATAACACATCATACTGATGCATGTACAAAACATACAATACAGCAGCCTCACAGACCGCACCTCAGCATTAGTGCTACAAGATCGGCACGTCATCAGTTAATGGTTAGGCAAGTTCATAATGGACGATCCAATACAGTAATAACATTTCATAACATAAGAAAAACTTAAAGCAGCAACATCATCACCTGTCTGTCACATGTATCAGTGTATCATAGCATTTAAAAAAAATCTGGCTTCTGTAAACACTGTTCTATGTCAAAGAAGTTATAACTTTCATGTATGCTATATTTTAAGAAAAGCTGTATACTAACAACCTTAGGTGGATAATATATAACAAATATTTTCAACAAATGTTAAAACTACACAAACAGTGAGTCCTATACTTTTGAGTTCCTGCGAAGCCCAATTTATTAAATCTCTAAGCTAAAGAGAAATCTAATATATGAACATTCCAAGCAAAACCAGTTAGCAGCATATATTCCTACATCTGAGTCACAAGTAAACAGCCAAAGAGCAGTTCAAGCATAGACAAGGATTAAGCAATGCTCCAAATACTTGTGCAGTGAGAAGGTAATGGTAGCACTCGCAATAAGCACAGCATATGCTGTGGACCTTTATTTGCATACTACTGCCAGAGGGGTGGCCCAAGAGAAGCAAAAGGAGAGCACTTACGATGGCAGCTAAATTCTCCTACTGGTGACACTCTCCACAGTATGACAGTAGTAGTGACCTCTTCCCTTTCATACCGCTCTCCAATGGAGATACCAAACTTCTGCCCTCTTTAACAGAACTTTAGGGAATGAACAGCTGAGTGGCAATGACAGGGAAGAGCTGCTGAGGTCCCTGCCATAGGCTCTTGCATGCAAGGTACTGCTGAAGGTAGTAATGCTTGCTGGCTGGCTGGCTAGAATCACCTGTCGGGTGAAACTGAGGCTCTGGCACAGATTGAGGTGAAGGAATCAAAACGTGCTGTTGCAGGCAATCATGGTCCCCATGCAAAGTCAAAGGAGATGGCAGTAGTGGGTGGCAGTGCAGGAGGCATAAGTTGCACTGGCATGTGGCATGAGAGGCAGGAAGCTGGCACGGTGTGTAGACTGCCTGTGGTCCCGAAATAGTTCTTGGCAAAGCATTGAGGTTTCCTCTGATAGTCATGACTTCACATGGTTCTGGTGGTGTACCAAGGTTTCGCCTCAGGCTTGATTTGAACATCTGCTGTGCATGGTGAGCAGTGATTATGTCTGTATCCACTTTCATGTACATCCAAGCAAGCCCTCTAGCACATAAAAATGACTACTTGATGTGTGTCACTGGAAGTGGAAGGTGCATCATATCCAACATGGAGTGATGGCAACATTTATAAAAATTATTGGCAAGGTTACGCATGTTGAGAGGTGCAGACCTTTTGTTGATTAATATGCTGCTCAAAGCTCCTTACTCTATTGTGATTTGTAGTGTCTCTTCCAAGTAGTTTTCAGAGAAGACATTCAGTTATGCTTTGCAGTTTCTCTTGTAATGCCTACCTATTACAGAACTATAATTATCCCAATACACTGTTTAACAATAAAAGTTTCCTCTAATGATAACACTACGATATGTGAGGGCCTCATCCAGATTGCTGCTGCCACTCTGCAAGATAGCTGCATTCTGGCCCGAACAGCCACAGTCAACAGTCACGTGTATGAGGTGTGCTTGCTTGTGGGTATGAAGGGTGTGTGTTTCTCTGTTTCTCTTGTACCGATGAAGCCTGTCTGAGTCATTCTGGCCTAAGCTGCCAGAGTTGACGGTCACATGTGCAAGAGCTGTGCTTGCTTTTGTGCATCAGTGTGTGAGTTTCCTTGGTGCTCTTTTATTGATGAAGTTTGTGGCCAAAAAATCTGTGTAAGTGTCTCTTGATTGTGCCCATCTGCAACTTACAGTATCTTCTTTACAGTAAGTAGCAATCTTTCTACATTGTTGAAAACAAACAGTAAAATATTAGAATCTACAATTCCGTATCAGAACTATCTGGCAAATGCAGTCTCTCAAAAATCTGTAACTCAGCGTATGTATGTAAATAAATATTTTCTGCACATGTGTGTCAAGAGTGAGCACTGAAGCTCTGTTTATTACAATCAAAATAGTGAAAATTGTAGAGCACCAACAAAGCACATTTATTGCTTGAAACAGTTAAAAATGCTGATTGTGGTCAACTAGCATAAACTCTATCTGCCACACATGCAAAGTAGAACAGAAATGTGCCCTGTAGTTCTGTCATTACCCAAAATACATATATTTACTTCTTTATGATGTCTACACTCTTGCAGTTTATCAAACATGTCAGCACTTGCAGTCCACAGAAAGATGCAGTACAGAAATCAAGAGGACCGAAAATTGAACAGTGAGAGTCCATGGCAGTAGCGGAAAGTATGATGCTACTTGAGACTTATAGAACCATGGATCATCATATGGAATGATGAATCGTGCAACAAACAATGACTGTTGCTGCCTTGAAAAATCATTGATCAGCAATTCAGGAGGTAACAAAATGGTTATCAATGTGTTTATTTCAGATAGACTGCAGTTTCTGTTTCTCAAACTTTGGAGTAGAAATCTTAAATCCTTAATATACATGTTGAGAGATTTGTTTGAAACAGTATTTTCATAGAATGGGATTTTCACTCTGCAGTGGAGTGTGCGCTGATATGAAACTTCCTGGCAGATTAAAACTGTGTGCCAGACCGAGACTTGAACTCGGGATCTTTGGCTTTCGTGGGCAAGTGCTCTACCAACCGAGCTACCCAAGCACAACTCACGCCCCGTCCTCAAAGCTTTACTTCTGCCATTACCTCATCTCCTACCTTCCAAACTCTACCGAAGCTCTCCTGCGAACCTTGCAGAACTAGCACTCCTGAAAGAAAGGATATTGCGGAGACATGGCTTAGACACAGCCTGGGGGATGTTTCCAGAATGAGATTTGCACTCTGCAGTGGAGTGTGCGCTCATATGAAACTTCCTGGCAGATTAAAACTGTGTGCCGGACCGAGACTCGAACTCGGGACCTTTGCCTTCCACAGGCAAGTGCTTCTGTAGAGTTTGGAAGGTAGGAGATGAGGTACTGGCAGAAGTAAGCTTTGAGGAGGGGGCTTGAGTCGTGCTTGGGTAGCTCAGTTGCCCACGAAAGGCAAAGGTTCAGAGTTCGATACTCTGTTCAGCACACAGTTTTAATCTGCCAGGAAGTTTCAGGTATTTTCATTTTTAACATGGTAATATCCTCTTCTCTGTAAACCAAATCCATTATCAATGATTTTAGGTACTTTTGTCTAGATCAGGGTTTCTTGAACTGTGTTCTCTGGAACAATGGTGTTCTGTGGGGACTGAGTAAACGCTGCATGAAAACTTTCAATAACATGACATTTTCTTCTTGTTATATTTTGATGGTACTAATTACTTTATTGAATTTTATTATGATTTCCGTGTTTTTAGTCATGATTTACAATTGAAGCAATTACTAAATAAAACAAGTTTTTTCTAATTTTTTAAAAATTTTAGTAGTGTTCAAAATAAACAAGGTGTTCCATCAAAGTACCAGGATTCTCAAAGTGGTCTGTCGCAGGAAAAGTTTGAGAACCCCAGATGTACATTCTGTACTTGCTGTAAAATGATTGCTTTGTGCAGCTGTCTGTGTTAATTTGTATCATGAATTTCTTTATGTATCTGCATAACAATGGCACTTTACATCCTTTTGACCTTACTTACTATATTCATAATTTAAAATCTTAGTATTTATAATTTGGATCTCCTCTCCCCCAAACACTTCCATCCATTAGCAAATTAACTATTCCTTGATGTCTTAGACTGTTTTACCAGCCAACCCTTTTTCTTAAATAAGTTGTGCCATACACGTAATTTCTGTCCAGTGCAATCCAGTACCTCTGCATTAGTTATTTAACCTACCTAACTAATTTTAAGCACTCTATATCATACATGAATATGCTGGAAAATCAGGAGAAAGAATCTAAAGAAACCAAAACAGTAAAGGCAGGTTTCCCACATACAACCAAATATCAAACTTGTACATCAACCACATGAACTGCCTCATTGTTGTGTGATGCAACTAAACAGGGAAATGACAATAAAATGATACAATCATGTGATAGGGGAGAAAATGACTTAAGTGTGTATAACAATAATGTAAGATAACAACAGGAGTTTAGTTGGTTGAATAGAAGACTAGTTAGTACTGAAAAAAGCTGAAAATGTTTGTGATGGTTCAGATTCATTAATACCAAGTAAGAAAATGGCAAATGATGCATCTGTCTCAAACTCTTCTAAAAATGACATGATATACCACTCTTTCAGAGATGTACATGTTTATGTTAGATAAACCCGGAGATAAGCATTTTCTCAAATTAAGATATGAAATAATTATTTTCTTGGTTTTTCAACTTTAACTATGTTCTGTGAAGAAAATATATGATTACACTTCAATTTCAAGTGATTAAATTTATAAAAGAAACAAGCTCAACCAACAATATTTAAAAAGAGACTCAAGTCAATTCAATTTGTTAAACAACAGTACATATGGCAGACATAATCTCATTTTGGTTAGCAAAATGGTGGCAGAGTTCCTAGTGGATGTATAAATTGTATATTAACGTCATGTTCTGTTGTACTTAGGTCAATGATTATCCCAAATATTGGGCTATTTACACGCTGCATTTGATTGGTTCAAATTTTTGTCTCTCACAAAGATGTCAGTTTATTATTTAAATTATATTTCAAGACAGGTTGCATATCACTACTGATCCTCTTTGCTTCCAAATTCCCTAAACAATCTCATGACTTAAAGTTATGGAAACTTCTCATTCCAGGAATTGTTTGAAGCTCTGCAAAGTACTCGTCATAATCAGAATGTGTGCGATATACAGACTCTTCAGAAATAAAAACAAAACTTAACTTTGTTGATGTTACCACTACAGAACTGAAACAAATATGATGCAGATAGTATTTGATTTTCTAGGAGTTTTTGAAAAATGTTATTTTGTCCTGATCATTCATCTGTCCCTCCTATGCCATCACACATCACACTTGTGCACTTGCTGTTGAACTTCCCAAACATCAGCTGTAAAAAGTGAACAATTTTCAGAGGACTGTATACACTCTATACAGAAAAAAATGTTACTGTTATATGTAAATTATTGCTACTGTAGTTAGTTATGTTGTTTTAAAAATTGAATAAAATTGAGCTTTCTTTAAATACTATATGTTGAGCTTGTTTCTTTTATAAGTTTAATCAGTTAAATTCCAAATGCGTCAAAAGTATTTCATTTGGGGACCTTGAAGTTTCAGTGGTTTGTTTTCTGTTCTCAAGAAAAAATTATGGACTTATTTGTTGCAAATACAAAAAATAACATAGCAACAAGAGCCTCAATAATTTTATTTTTCCATGAGATAGCCCATGACTTACGAATTATTTTGGAAAAATAAATTTTAAGGATTGTCCCTTTTCCTTTCATGTTATATGCAACGTAATGGTGAACCAAGGTTTTAGCACATTATAAAATAAAAAATGTAAATAAGTATAACAATAATATGGAAACGATAGGCTGCTACTAACGACACAGAGGAGGTGATGAGCCCCCGGCGCAAAAAAACAGAATACTTGAAATATTTAAGCTCTTCAGCAAAGTGCTTTCTCAAAAGAATTCTCACATGACAATTCTCACACAATGGCTACTGGCTTTTGGTATCAATACCACTCTGTGTGGTGAGGAGTGATCTACCCTTTCCATATTATTATCCCTTTCCGTACTTTCCACTTTATAAAAATGTAAGTATACATTTTTTTCTGTCTTGGTGGTTTTATCTAAAGATATGAGACTTTTTTCTACATTATAGAGGACAGAACCTCGAAATTTCAAATTGTTAATATGATGAAAAAAATTGTTGTTTGTTTTCAGAATGTCAGCAAGTGCTGCTTTGAGCATTCTGAACTCAATGTTAAGAATAACAAAACTTTTGAACTATGAAGTAAAATAAAATTAAAACAGATATAACATTCTAAATATGGTATGGTCAGTTAACTCCAAAGACAGAACAATAAATAAACCAAATTTCATTCAAATCTGAGATGGTAGTTGAGATGGCCTGGATGATATGAATTGGAATGACGCATATTGGTCTCCACTTTTTGAGAATTTTCAGTTGTTCATAAGAAGAAGCTGATAAATAGGACAGGAAAGGAAATGAAAGGAAATTCTGTTAAGCCACATTACTGCTAGTAATGCTTTTGATGCCAGTTTCAGATGTGATGTAATGTGTACCTGTTAACTGATTGCTACGTGAACTGGTTGAAGTGGCTTAGAAGATGAACAAGGAATGTCTCAGTATGTTATTAAGTGTGTCCAAATGAAGAGTTTGACAGCTGTACAGACCAAAGTGAATTGGAATAAATTTCTATGAATCCCGCACTGTCATTTATTACTATTTATTTCTGTATTTATGGGTTTAAATATGATCATAGAAACTGAAGACAACTCCAGCCGGGTATTTACAGTAGTCACACAGGAAACTATAGGAAAAGTTCCTGATGAACAAAGAATGTCTCAGTATGTTATTAAATGCATCCAAACGAAGAGTTTAACAACTGTAGAGATCAGATGTGAATTAGAGTACGTTTCCTTGAATCTCGTGACATCATTTATTACTACTTATTTCTGTATTTATGGGCTTAAATATAATCACAGAAAATGAAGATAACTCCAACCAGGTACTTAAGGTACAGCCAAGTACATAAGGTAGTCACACAGGAAACTACAGGAAAAGTTCCTGATTGCACAACGGAAGATCACAGTTGAAATAAAGGTGAATCATTACAAAACATTATTTCTGATCAGTAGTACACTCTGATTAAAATGGCTATGTGATTAACAGACTTCAGTGGCATGAGACAGTATTGCCAGCACACAGCCATCAATCACAAAGTAATTTTAAATGGAGTACATTGGCAGCAAAGAGTATTTCTGTGCAAAATCTGCCAATGGCTAGGAACAGTGCTAATGATTTTATGCACAAATTTGAGACCACCAATGGGACTTGTATCCACTGTTACACTCCTGAGACCAAACAACATTAGGAACAAGGATAAAGACATCTACAGTTCTTCAAAGATGGCAAAGATTATTCTTTTTTGGTGGAAACCCCAGGTCTCTGGGATTCCCAGGTGCTGCCCTGAAAGATTTCTCAGGCAAAGACAGAAACGTAACTGGATCTCACTGTATATATCGTTATCAGATCATCTGCAAGAACAATGTTCACTCATCACAATAAAGCTACAGCAAAAAATTCAGCAGTTACAATGATAAAAATCTATCAGTTGCAATTGAAAATTATTCAGTTTATCCTTCACATGGCAGCAAGTGGTATGTGAGCAGCATGAAAGATGTAGTTTTGTCAAGGGTGACTGAGAGACATAAATAAAAAGAAAGTGATATCTGAGATTATTGCAGCTTAGGGGTATAGCAGGACATAGCAGGACTCTCCAGGAAGGATGGAGTTTCACTGTATGCCAATCTCATAACAACAGTGTTGGGTGGCCCAAGGAAAAAGAAATTTCAAGGAAAGAGTGATATTTCAGGGGCAAATGTGGAATAACAGGGAGAGGCGGAGATGGCGCAAGTTACAAGAGAGAGTGGGGCAGACAAGTTACAAGAGAGACAGAGAAAGATGCAAGTTATAAGAATGACAGAGCCTAAACTTGATTTAGTGGGATGAAATCTTAAAACAAGGAATTGATTGCCTCTATACTGAAGCACTTTTACAGAAGCTGATAAATCATACAGTTCGGTTACTTTGCTGCTGCAGGGGTAACTTTGCTGCAACTTTAAAAAAAGTGTCAATCCTAGCTAGCACCTATTCTAATAAACATTTCAGAACATTTTTCACTCTGTCCAGCACTTGACAGCTTCTATTAGCTCATATGTTTGAGTTATTCTGGATATTTTGATAATATACAGTCATTTGTGAAAAGTGCAACACCGAGAAGGAATTAATCAAATAGCACCACACTTGGTGGAAGTGGTGACAGGTGTGCAAGCAATACATGATACGTTTTGCATTGAGACGGGGTATACGAAGGCCGAGCAGAGACCTCTTGTGTCGGTCCTAGAGAGTTGCTGTTGCACCTAGTGTAGTCGATGCAGAGTTGTCACACAAGGTCTAAACAATACAGTGAGTGCCAGTATGCCTCGTCGACGTCAAAGGGAGCAGTATCGCCATGTGAGCGAGTTTGAATGGGGCAGAATGATCGGTCTCCGGGAAACAGAGTTGCGTGCATGGAAGCAGTGGATAGAGGAAGGTCGTACGCAGCAACGAGCGGGAACTGGACCACGGAACATGACCACAGCACGGGATGACCGTAATTTTGTCCACATGGCATCCACATGGCATCAGCCACAGTGTTGGCTCATTGCTGGAGCACTGAACAGGTGTGAACTTGTCTGCATCGACGATTTGTCACCGTCTGCTGCAGGTTGGACTGGTTGCACGCATGACATTATGTTGGCTTCCATTGTCCAGAAACCACAAGCTCCTCTGACTGCAATGGGCATGTGAACACCGTCACTGGGATGCTGAGTGGAAACATGTAAGCTTTACGGGTGAGTCCCACTTCGACGTGTCCTACAGTGATGGCCGCATATGTGTCTGGCGGTACCGTGGCAAGTGCAACCTGGAGGGCTTCATTGGCGAATGGTATAGCAGGCATACACTAGATGTGATGGTTTGTGGCATCACTGGTTACAACAGCCGATATCGCCTCATATGTACTGCGGGAACTTTGAACAGCAACCAGTACCTAACAGAAGTTGTGGAGCCTGAGGTACTCCCCCTACTTCAAGCATCTCCACAGGTCACATTTCAACATGACAATGCCCAGCCACATACTGTGAGGAATGTACAGGCTTTCTTCAAAGAGCGACTGGTACCATTGCTTCCCCGGTCTGTACATTCACCAGACATGTCGTGCATCGAACATGTCTTGGATATGATTGGTCGGCACCTGGTGCATCGTGGTCCTCCAGTAACTGGTGTCAGAGATTTGTGGGATCGGATACAAACTGCATGGAGGGAAATCCCTCAGGAACATATTCGGAACCTTATCAATTTAATGCCACAATGTATATCAGCTCTAGTTGCAGTGTATGGTGGCCACATGACATACTAAATAGTAGGGCTCAAAGAACATGTTCATATTTGAAAATGTAATCATTTGTTGCTTGTCATGTACCTAACCTGTGGTATTAAATTAATTGAATTCATGCATTTCCTTCTTGGTGTTGCAATTTCCACAAACATATCTGTACTACTGTATTTCTGAGATAATTTTGCCAAAAAAAGTGGTATTCTGCTACCAGAAAACTTCTTAAACAAAATGAAAATGACATTCGTTTGTGTGGAAATTAGTTATGGTCTAAATTATACCTAAAAAGCTGTAATCAACATAATGTATGATCTACAGGAACCATAAAGGTAATTTTCTGGAAAAAGTAGAGCAACTATGCAAAAAATTTTAAAAAATTAATAAATAAATAAAAAAAATGGTAAAGTAGCTGCACATTTTCAGTGCTTTGTTTTAGACCTGATGAATCCTATTACTTGAAAACAAGTATTGCTAAGAGATGAATGTTGTTACTGTATGGTGAAAGTGTAAACGGAATCTAGGAAATCACCAATATGCAGATTACAGCACTAAAAATCTGAAAGAATGCTTGGAATCCATAAGAATTGGAACCCTTTTTTTAAATGGCACAAAATGCTTCTAAACCAGTGCCAGGTACTAGCAAAAAACCAAAGAAATGAAAAATAATATTACGAAAAGGATAGTTGCTACTCACCATATAGCAGAGATGCTGAGTTGCATGTAGGCACAACAAAAAGACTGTCTCAGCTTTCCACCAACACACACACACACACACACACACACACACAAATGCAACTCACACACACATGATCACCATCTCTGGCAGCTGAAGCCAGACTAGGAGCAGTAGCACATGATGGGAGAGGCAACAAGGTGAGGGTAAGGAGGAGACTGGGATGGGGAGAGGGAGGGATATCAGGGTAGGGGGTGGGAACAGTAAAGTGCTGGTAGTGCGAGTGTACAGTGATGAGGTGAAGAAATGGTAGGTGCAATAGGGAGGTTAGATGGAGGTGGGGGAGGGAGGGGGGTAGCGGAAAATTAGAGGAGTGAAAAGACCAAATGCATTGGTGGAACAAAGGGCTGTTTAGTTCTGGAAAGTGAACAGGGAAGGGGTTAGTTGAGTAAGGACAATAAATAACAAAGTTTGAGGCCAGGAGGGTTTTGGGAACATAGGATATATATATATATATATATATATATATATATATATATATATCTCCCAGGGAGAGTTCCTACCTGTTCAGTTCAGAAAAGCAGTTATTGAAATGAAGAGCATCATGTAGGTGGCATGCTCAGCAACAGCGTGGTCCAGTTGTTTCTTGGTCACAGTTTGTCAGTTTCCATTCATGTGGACAGACAGCTTGTTGGTTGTCATGCCCACATTGAATGCAGCACAATGATTCCAGCTTAGCTTGTAGATCACATGACTGGTGTCACAGGCAGCGCTGCCTTTGATGGGATAAGTGACGTTTGTGGCCAGACTAGAGTATATGGTGGTGGGAGGTTCTATGCGACATCTAGGTCTATTGCAGGGATATGGGCCTCTCGTCATTGTGCCCTGAAATGGGAAATATCCTACCCATTATGCCCCCCCCCCCCTCCCCCACACGGCAGTACCCTGCCACCCAGCAAACCTACACAATATCTTTGTCCATCCCTACACAACCTCTGCTACCAACCCCATGCCTCACGGCTCATATCCCTGTCATAGACCTAGATGCAAGACCTGTCCCATACAACCTCCCACCTCCACCTACTCCAGTCAGGTCACAAACATCCCACCTCCACCTACTCCAGTCAGGTCACAAACATCACCTATTCCATCAAAGGCACGGCTACCTGTAAAACCAGTCCTGTTATCTACAAGCTAAGCTGAAACCACTGCACTATGTGGGCATGACAACCAATAAGCTGTCTTGTCCACATGAATGGCCACCGACAAACTGTGGCCAAGAAACAACTGGACCACCATGTTGCTGAGCATGCTGCCCAACACAATGTTCTTCACTTCAATGACTGCTTCACAGCCTGTGTCATCTGGATACTTCACACCAACACCAGCTTTTCTGAAATGCGCAGGTAGGAACTGTCCTTGTAATATATCCTACGTTCCCATAACCCTCCTGAACTCCGTTAGTCATTGCCCTTACCCATCTAGCCCTTTCCCTGTTCCCACTCCAGCACCACACAGCCCTGTATTCCACCAATGCACCTAGTGTTTTTACTTCTCTCCCTTTCTGCTACCCCCCAACCCCACCCTCCATCTAACCTCTCAACTGCATCTACCCTCTCACCACTTCGTCCCTGCACAATCCCCTAGCAGCACTCTACTGTTGCACACCTCCTACTCTGCTATCCCCACCCCAACCTTCTCATTACCCCCACCCAGTTGTCTCTCCCATCATGCGCTGCTGCTTGTAGTCTGACTTTAACTGACAGAGACTGTGGTCGTGTGTGTGTGTGTGTGTGTGTGTGTGTGTGTGTGTGTGTGTGTGTGTGTCTATCTAGTTCTGACAAAAGCCTTGTTGGCTGAAAGTTTATTTTGTGACAGTCTTTCTGTTGTGCCTGTCTGCGACTCAGTAGCTCCACTATATGGTGGTAGCAACTATCCTGTTCACCTATTGTTACATTCCATCCTGGTTTTTCATCTGTAATAAATGAAAAATCTGGACAACCAGCAAGCATTTTTTGTGGTTATACTGTGCTAAAATATACATTAATTACCCTTGTGTTATTGAAAGTTTTAAAGAAGATAGTGCAAGTGTAAATACCGTGATGCTATCACTTGATAACTGGAAAAGGCCTCCAATTAAGCTGCCTCTTAACAAAAGGAACGAGGCAGCTGAACTTACAAATCCTTCTAAATGTTTAAGCAAAAGAGGCATTTTCTCAGTGTCAGAGTTGGTTGATGGTGATGAATTGATGCAAAACATTTTCCTGGTCTATTCACTACCAGTTTTACGTACCAGAATATCTAATTAAATACTGGTCTTTTCTTTAATAACGAAACAACGCTAAACTATGTTCATGTTTCATCCTAAATTTAAAGAAAATATTTAAATTTTATTATTTTTCGCCCTTTAATATCAAAAAGTACATAAAAGTTGGTTTATTGGTGGTCCTATAAGGTGACACAACATATATGAGATGATAACATTGTCCTAAGCTATTATCCTGTCTGAAAATAATGTTTACATTAAGTTGACCTTCTCCAGGGTCTAATTTTCTCCAATTTACAGTACATTGTAAAATTAAAACAAATCTTAGAAGCCTTTTATGTTACTAGATGGTTTTTATATTGTTTTAGAGTAGACTAGCTTCATTCCCAAAAGTCATTTTATGGAACAATTGTGCATTACATGAATTTGTTTGAAAACCTGTCCGAAAGTGAAGCAAAGTAACTCCACTTTTTCTGATACCAGTGATCTACTTCCATGGTGGACTGAAAAAGTTAAATTAAGAGGTGTAGTTGGAAAATAAGTTTCCCCTGTCGACTGTGGGCAGAGTTGTGTGATACGGGCGAAAGAAAACACGGCAGGTGAACCCGCACGTGTAAGACACCAATATACCATTGGGTAGAGGTCGGCCGGGATCGAGCAGATTGCGCTGTCGCAGTGCCTGCACAAAGCGGAGGCCAGACACTCAGTCTTTTCCCGGAACTCTGGAGAGAAGGTGTGTTTTGGAGTCATGGTCAAAGGTGGAAGTGAGAGCTGTTATCCGCTGTGAATGGGCACGTGGAGTGTCACACACAGAAATCATGACCGCCTTGTTGAGATGCATGGGTCAGGTGTGTAATGTCGAGGCAAATGGTGCAGAGATGGTGCCAGCAGTTCAGTGATGGATGTCAGCAAGTGCAGGACACTGACGCAGGAGACTGACGCACACAGCCACTAGAGATGCACATGCCAGGAAGGTGCATGACATGATTAAAGCGAACCGGCGTATCACCACTGATGGAGTAGCGGCAGAGCTTGGGATCGGACATGAGCGAGCTCACAAGATCGTCCACAACATTCTTCGATACAGGAAGGTGTCAGCACGATGGGTGCCCTGCCAACTGATCCCAACACACATGGAACAATGCGTGGCGTTCAGCCTGGAACAGCTCGTGCATTGCCATGAATCCTACAATGAGATGAAACGTGAGTCCACCATTACAAGCCCGAATCGAAGGGCGCACCCATGGAGTGGAAAAGTTCGTCATCACCTGTCCAAAAGAAGTTTAAAAGCACTCCGCCTGCAGGTAAAGTGCTACTCACCGTTTTCTGGGACGCCACAGGAGTTTTGCTGATGGACGTTCTGGAGGATGCAACCATCAATGCTGCATGGTACTGTGCCATTCTGTCGAAATTGAAAGAGGCGATTTGGAAAAAGCGGACTTGCCTTCTCAGATCTCGTGTTCTGCTGTTGGATGACAATGTGAGACCACACACGGCGACGGCAACGCGAGACCATATTGCAACTCTTGTTTGAAAGCGCCTACACCATCCGCCTTACAGTCCGTATCTCGCACCAAGTGACTACCGTCTGTTTCCTGTTTTGAAGAAGACTCTCGACGGAAGGCGCTTTGGCAGCAATGCTGATGTCAAACAAGCCGTTCAACGCTTCTTCCGTATGCAACGCCCTGATTTTTTTCCTGGAAGGCTTTTCGACGTTTATAAAGCGGTATGACAAATATCTCAATGTACTTGTAAATTATGTAGAAAAGTAAAGATACGTCTTATCTTTAATGTCTCATTCTCCTTTTTTCCCTTTCACACACAACTCTGACCACAGTCGACAGGGGAAACTTATTTTCCAACTACTCCACGTATAAACTTGCAGAGACATGTTTGGAGTTGGCTCTGTTGAAAACTGATTTCACTATTCTTCAATAAACTAGCCAGTTTCCTATCATATCTGTAGGCGGTGCATTTTTGATTCTTTGAAATATTTCCAGTAGAGGTAGATTATCAGATATTGACATCAGTGACAACAAGAACTAACGTAGTTAACAGTTGGCGAAGCCAATGAACGTAAAAGCAAAAAACTTTGGGGTTTCAGAGTTATCTGTAGCTTAGCCCAAGGTCTAAATTCAGTTTAGAGTTCGTTAAGCCAACGAATGTGAAAGCAAAAGATCTGGCTGTGGTGACAGACAGATCAGTAGCATAGTCTGAGGTCTAGAATGTCGCCTGTGTTGTAATTAACTGACAGCAACAGATCGAGCAGCTGCCATCTTGATTTCAGTGCATGTTGTATTTAGTGCATTTCCTCCAAAAATATGCAGCTTCAGTAGCAGGCCATATCGAAGATCTTCCCAAAACACATCATTTTTAGTACAGTTTGTAGTGCTATAGTGGCAGAAAGTGCGATTTTTCTATTGCTCTCCTGTGTGTTTCATTAAAATTCTATTGGTTATACTGTAATACTGAATGGAGTCACAAATTCTCTCAAACTTGAGACTAGGTGTAAGTAATAGCAGTGCAACGTGTTATGTAAATGTTGTAGGATGGGTGTGGTAGAATGTAAATATTTTTGGATTAAAGAAGCACTGAGTCGTTGATGGGAAAACACAATGATAAAGAAAACTTGCCAACTTTCGGAATTGTCCTATTTCGAGCTATATTAAAACACACACACACACACACACACACACACACACACACACACATAGTGCGCGGATGCACACACACGCCTATGCCTCTACATGGACACACAGTTAACATATGTCGCTGGTAGCTGTAGTACGTTAGCCAATTTCAGAAGGGTGTAGCGGCGAACGGAGGAAAGGCCCGGCTAACTGAAAACACATGGCAAACGGCTGGAGCATTACGTCTTCTACCAGCTTCTACTGACTCAGGCTAGGGAGCAATTTTGGCAACTTAGAAGTTAACAGACTGTAAGCCTGTTTTCAATAAACAGTGAAGATTGCCTAGTTATTAGCACTGTATGATGTATTCATTTAATCGAGTAGTAACAAGTAATTGTTTTGGCCGAAAAGTAGAGAGTTGAAAATAGGCACACATCTGATTCACACGTGCTTATAAAAGTGCTGTGCAATACTCGTGTCTTAGAATTAGCCGCACCGCTTTGCAAACACGTCTTCCTAAGCCGCGTGCGTGTGCAGCCATTAGCATATAGCCACAGTCTAACACATGTTAGTTAGACAGTGATATAGCCGTCTCACTCGCAGTTGCTTGAAGTGGCGCAGTGGTGGGGTAGCTGGAGCGCTCAGCAGACTCAATTACGCTCGTCTGGGCGTAAAAAGAGCAAGTTCTGTCGTCGTGACAAAAAAGTTTCCGTCACTGTTCACGTCACGTCAAAGTAAGGTGCGCTCACGAATTTTTTGAGGAGACGGTCATTATTTGCGAATTTATGAGATTTAAAAGAAAACAGCATAAAAAAGAACTAATGGGAAAGTGGGGGGGGGGGGGGGGCACCCCCTATACAGTCGCAGGCATTAGTGGAAAGTTGTATACAGTGTTTCATAAACATCCAAGGAATTTTTTTCATTGTTTTAGAATGACTGCTGAAGGTTTGATGAATTACTTCGCATTTTACCTACATTAATATGCAAAAATCTTCATAAGTTGTAGTGTGAATCACGCACCGAGGGTTTCGTAATATTGATTATGCATAGAGATAGTATCGACAATACTGAATTTTGCCTGTTATCGATATCGATAGTGGCAAGATACCTGTTATGAGAATTCCAGGTCTCTCTAGAAAGAAAAAAAATATATTTTTGTGTGATATAATTAAATATTGATAATTCTCACGTTTTTTCCTTTACTTGTACTGTGAAACCTTGCTTCTTGGCAAATTTCGTGATTCTATATTTAGGTCAACGCTATAGTTTTTAATGAGTGAGTTTACGAGTATCAAAATATGTGACATCAATGGCTGTATATTTTGACTGCACTGACTTAGAAGCTTTGTTTTACATCGTCAGGGGACCATAGACGTAGGGGATATACATTTCAACTCGATACGTCCACTCGTTCCTTAGAAAAACGGCTCATAGCGTACGGACAGACAGACAGACTGCACGGGCAAAGAACTGATCCTATATCGGTTCCGTTTTTACCCACTGGTTTACGGAACTCAAAAAATACGAATATGAGATTGTCTGTCCCAACTGAACACATGTTGTTCCAAGAAGGATTTCCTTCAATTCTTTAACTTTCGTGTTTATCTTCGAATAATACTGCAAATTTTTATTGAAAAGTGTTTGTGTTTCTTCCACTTCTTCTACATGAACATCATTATCAATATCGTCTTCGTTAACAGTCATGTGCAAGTGCGTTGGTGCCATGTTTGCGTGCTACATACTTGAAGCAAATGGGATGAGGAGAATGCACAGAAAAGGACAATTTTGTCACCAGTGCGCGCGTGGCTATCAAAACTCAGCAGCGCAGAGACATTTCGTCACCAGCTTGTTCAGGGGTCGACAGACTGTCAGGTCATAACATGAGCGTCCGTAACGTGAAGTGGTAAGTGTGAAAGTGGTCTGATCTTAAAACTTATTTTATATCCAAACGGTATATTTCCGGGCGTGTGTTTGTCATCAAAACTTCATCTACTAAGTCCCGCGAGAAGCCTGTAATACGGATTTTAAATCCCCCTGAACACCGACAGACAATAAGTGACGAATCAGTCACGATGATAAAAATCAACCCTGCTCACTTGCCCTATTTCTAATAAACAGTGAAGATATGAAGATTCTATACGTTGAAATCTAAAGGTTATAGTGTAACTATCAACCTAGTCACGTTTTGAAAACTGAAAATACTTCGCCTTGCACTATTAATACAGTGTAGTATGTCAATATAAAATAGCACAACAAAGATAAAGATGTGAATAATACTGTGTACCAACTGGAAACATATTAAGGATCAACCCATTTTCTTGACAAACACTTTAAAACGAACGGGCGTAGTAAGAAGGCCATATGTATGTGACGCCTAGAGCCTGCATATAATTTGCAATGGCTCACACTCTACGCAACAGAACGAGGATTCTTTCATTACCTAGTTTTTAAGAAACATCGCTCGTGGACATAGTAAATGTGGTCGTGACTGGGAAGAACAAAATAATAATAATAATTATGCATAACATTTACAGTTGTTTTCAAACTGATATGCTCCATAAAAAGGGGGATGTCGACATAAGTCAGCCATATTTGAGCAAAACAGAGCACATTCAGTAGTTGTACACAAATATTCAAAGAAATTCAAGCACTGTTGATTTTGATTTGGCAAGTAAATCACTAAACGAGACTTTCATTTAAAATTACAGCAGCTAATTGTTGAATCGCAGCAAGATAATTAAGGTTTACTTAATTAGTTTTATGCTCCAAGATACTAAAGCCAATTAACACATTCAAATTATTCTGATGTACGCTGGTTCAAATATCAGTCGGTGTGCTATTCGACCTCCAGCCCTTAAATCTTGGTAGTGGTAACATACATTTCTGTAGCGTAGCCCCAAGTCTAGGTTAGGTTTAAAGATGACTATTTGTTTTTGAGTTGTCGAGGCCAACGAATGTGAATCCCAAATAACGGTTGTATTATCACTAAACAGACTGACCTGTAGCATAGTGTAATCTTAACGTTCGCGTCATTTCTAAACGCATTTTTCCGTAATCAACGCACTTTTCATCGTAAAACTAAAAATGCAACGTAAATTCAGACAAGTATTTTGATGTATATTACGCAAATACATCATACATTAAGTGCGAAAAATGGAAGGGGGTTATATTGCATAAATTTCATCCAAAACTTCTTTACTAGTCATTATTCGTGCTGTCAGTAATTTCCATCACAGTCTATGACACATTTATAAGTTGAAAAAGTTGCTTAATAACCACAGACAAAAACTGCAATTCGCTGTCTTCATTGATAAATACCTGAATCATTTTTCTTCGTATTCCAATTAAAACTCCTCCACGTCATCATAGTTCTTCATTGCTCAGTAGTACCGGTACTACAATGTTTAACTATTTTCTTTAGATCGCCAGTAATGCACACCGCTTTCGATATCTCCATACTTTCCTGCTACTCCTCAACAATACCATACTTACAGTCTCAATAATTACTTTGGCTTCCGCATCTACAGACCATACAAACTTCATTTACATTTAAATTATAATCTTACATTTCATAAATTGAATTTTGGTTCAGTTCTTAACACTAGAACACAAAACGAAAATACAAAACATATCGTTTTAATAATAATTACCAGCAAATACTCATTTGGGTCGTCACTATCGATATTAAATCTAATCTATCGATGATTTAAAATGAATTCCTTTCTGCTCAATTTTTCTTGTCTACATTACTTGTAAGAAAGAAAACAAACAAAATCACAGTATGTAATGACCTGACACACACGACAGCTTCTACGTACGCGACGATAGTGTATTAGCTGTACGTTGATGTAGCACTGCTCAGTGACGACTATCATATTGTAAATCTTTTATAAATTTGGGGGGGGGGGGGCGGGGGGGGGGGAAAGGAATTTATATTTTACTGACGCCACTTGGCTATATGTCAACGTACCTCCGCTACGACATGTAACCCACTTGCCACCACTTTCCTTCTGAAAAAGACATTTTTATAAACTTTGAAACCATGACCAGGGAGTTTAAATAAATCCCCCATTTTGCAACAGATTGGCTGTTTATATTTATCACGAAGATTTTATCCTACAGTTGGTGCTCCAGCGTTCAGCAATGTACAAAATTTTAAAATACAACTGCCAAAGCACCTAATTTCTAAGGAGGAGTCGTCAACAACGTTATTATTGCATAGACAGGACAAAATTAATTGAGTATGTGATTAAAATACAACATCAAGCCAAACCCAAATTCGCAGTTGTGAATACGAACAACAAGGGAATGATGACAATGAAAATTTGTGCCAAACCGAGACTGGATTCGCTATTACCCGCTTTACGCGAGTTCTCCCATTAACTGCTCTGGTTGTCCATGCACGACGTACGGCCAGACCCAAAAATTCATATGACATTGTTCCTATGTCGCAATCTGTACTCGTGCACACTTTATGTAATTCCCGTACGGGACATTTTAATTGAAAGTTGCTGCCTGGTATCGGCGGATAAATTCGATACTGCAGTGCCTGTGTTGTTATGAAAAACTGTAATGTTTCTTCGGAGATGAAGACACTTGTACAGGATATTATAGCTGCATCAAACTAGTCTTCGGACTGAAGATCATAACAATAACAACATATTCAACCAGTGTTCAATAAACTAAAGAAAAAAAAACTATTTAGCACGATAACATTACAAAAAGACTATTTTAATAAATCATAGTACCCCAAAATATCATGAATTAGCAAGAAACGGTCAAAGATCAGTCCACAGTCATATTGCAGTGTTTCAGGACTACAATTTAATTCAGCAAACATAGCAGCAGGGGTGGATACAAGACAAAATACAGTTAACAAATCATTTAGTGCCACAATGGTGCCAATACAGGTGACAGAAGCAGAGAAATCAGGCACTAACAAGTGTGCAATTCAGCAGTTTTTCACCTTTAGATCTGCAGAGCACAGAATCGAGGAAGCGACGAAATTTTGAGGGAGAAGTTGGCTTGGGATTTCTTTTCTAATGGTCAGTCTATCTGCTAGTGGCTCTTGCACAGAAGATGGGAAAAATGTTACCTCCAGCCAGTTTAGAAACGAAAACTTAACACACTCTTCCACCTGAATAGCGAAAGCTTTATCGCTAAGCTCCATACATCTACATCAAACAGTGCTTCATTGTTGTCCCAACCACGGCCAAGGCACAGGATTCAAGTCGTAAATGGCGAAGTAAACAGCAGTTTCTGTTGGAAATAGCTGCCTGAGCTCAAAACCATAAATTTTCAGGGTGGCACACTACTGTTAGTGAAAGGAGACACCAAAGACATCACAGACATTCTTAATCACTTCAATAATCTAAATGAGAAAATCAAATTTACAGTGGAACATGAGCAAAATAAAAGTATCAACTTTCTGGACCTAAATATTACAAGACACAACAACACATGCACATTCAAAATTTATAGGAAAAACACAATGACTGACACCACAATCCCTGCAACCTCATGTCACCCAAATATCCATAAACAGGCAGCATACAGGTCAATGCTGCATAGGGCAACTAAAATACCATTGAACTAAGAAAATATGCAACAAGAAATAAACACAGTGAAGAAGATTGCAGTTGCCAATGGTTACAATGCTTCCATGGTTGACACAATCTTAGACAACGTGAAGAGAAACCCAGGTACAAACTGCACTACAGAAGAAAAAGAGAAAAACAAATATATATCTAGCATTCCATACATAGGCAATGTATCACAGAAGATTGCAAATATTTTCAAAAATCACAGAGTAAAAATTGGGTTTTCTACATCCAATAAACTACACCAAAAACTAATACATAATATAAAGTGTAATCATGATCCATATTAAGACTCTGGAATATACAAGGTAACATGCCAAGAATTCTCCAAGTTCTAGGTAGGACAAACAGGCCGAAATATTAACACCAGGTACACAGAGCACATTAGAGCATACACACACAACAAACACACTACATCAGCAATAGTAACACACATACATAATACAGGACACCCATTTGGAAAAATAGAGCAAAATGTCAAAGTACTCCACCGACTAAATAAAGGACATAAAATGGATTTGCTTGAAGAACTGGAGATATATTCACATTACAGAAAATATGAAGATAAAATATTAAATGAAAAACTTGAAAGTGAATCAGTTAATTTCTTCAGATGTTTCGATAATATACTTAAATAAAAATAGTAAAACATATAAATAAGCACAATTGTAAAATTAAACTGTTAAGATAAATAACCTCTGTACAAAAGCATATCATAATCTGTGGAAGAGCTATAATGTTATCTCTGTGAACTACCTGTAAGAAGATCTCTGTGACTGTTTTGTTTATATAAGATATTTTCGATGTGTAAAGTGTACAAGTTGTGTGTGATGTTAAGTGTGTGTGAGACTCTACACAAATGGACCATTAGAAAACTGTAAGTACAAATTGTTCTCAAACTTTAGCCACTAACCTCACAGAAAGAATTGATACCCAACTAAAAAATCGCGTTTCTTATGTATTACAGTAAAAGTCAACAAAATGAAGCAGACTCACACACACTGACAACATCAAAAGAAATGGCTTAACACACATAAAAAAAAAACGGACTTGAAAATGAGAATTATTTCTCGAAACGCGTCATGCGAATAGTAAAATAAAGGAAAATAGTGACTGGTAGCAGAAGATTTATTTATTTATAAACAAACCTATTGTATCTACAGTCGCAGGCTTTCAGAAACCATTTATAATGGATCAAATCGAACCAAAGATTGTTAATGAAAATTCAAAACTTAACAGAAAAAAACTCGAACACATGGAAAACGAATAAAACTGAACAAATAACTCAAAGATAACAAAAAAATCGCAACTAACAAGAACTACTGAAATAAAGAAATCTTTTCTTCAGTTGCTGGAAGCAGCAACTTAAGCATGGGTGCTGAGATCCTCAGCTGACCCCTCCTCCATTTCTTTACGAGGTATTTCCTTATCAGCAGCGTCCACCTAGGCAAACAGCATAGCTATAGTTTCGACAAAATCAGTCATCACCTAGAACTTACATAATAAAATAATACTAGCAAAGTATATCCAGACACTGTGACGAACAAGGCGTTAGTAGGGAATAACTTTCTTGTTAATACGTGTGTGGTGTAAAGAAGAGAACAAAGAAAGAGAAGCTTCAAAGCTATTCGTAACAGCTGATAGCTAGTAAGACACTTTTAGATGTCCTCTCAGGCGTGTTACAAATTATAAACCAGTAAGCTGAGGTGCTACAGAAGAATGCTGAAGATTAGATGGGTATATCACATAACTAATGAGGTATTGAATAGAATTGGGGAAAAGAGTATTGTGTGGCACAACTTGACAAGAAGAAGGGACCGGTTGGTAGGACATGTTCTGAGGCATCAAGGGATCACAAATTTAGCAAAATGGTTCAAATGGCTCTGAGCACTATGGGACTTAACATCTATGGTCATCAGTCCCCTAGAACTTAGAACTACTTAAACCTAACTAACCTAAGGACATCACATAACACCCAGCCATCACGAGGCAGAGAAAATCCCTGACCCCGCCGGGAATCGAACCCGGGAACCTGGGCGTGGGAAGCGAGAACGCTACCGCACGACCACGAGATGCGGGCATAAATTTAGCATTGGAGCGTAAAAATCGTAGAGGGGCACCAAGAGATTGTAACGCGTCCTCTTATATTATTACGTTTTGCTATTGTTGTTAGAAGAATCTTTATTGGGTCCGTCTTCGAAATTTTGAAATAAAAGTTATTGTGGATGTCGCGTAATAAATATTTCGTGTGAAGCGCTGTTGCGACACAGGCAAAGATGAATTGTGGAAACTAAGCCACTGAATATTACAAATAATGTTATTAAAGAATACGGCCGACTGACTACATCAAATAAGACGGCACTTACATTCACGAATGAGTGGTCAAAAAAAATAAAGTCAATACTGTGTAGGAAAAGAGTCTTAAATATAGGTACGGTTGTACACACTCAAATATATGCGAACATAACGGGATATAGGCACGTCCCTTTTGAGTGTAATCATCCCCGGTGGCCTGGATAATAAAGAATTACAGTTAAATGCATTTATTCATCTCAGAACGTAAATGCGTGAACTTCGAAGTTAAATTAAAAGAAAGACTGCAGGTTCTGAATATCGCAGTAAATATATTGAAATTGGCGGTAGCGGCCACGAATGGAAAAAGATGAACACATTCACTTCTATTGTTGAGCAGCGTCGCCTTTAAGATCGTCGCCTCCACCTAAATTCTCAGCATAAAATTAAAATAATACTAATAATTTTACAGAATTTCAGGAGCTGGGACATGGTATCACAAAAGACGAAATTGCTCTGTTTCAAAATCACTTACATTATTTAACCCAATGTTATCAGTAAGAAATGGCACAACACTTCGTAACACTATGACAGGATAACAGCGAAAGGTAACTTATTCTAAAACTAATAAACGAAGAGCGTGAAGCTTCTTTTGTTTAGCAAATGCTTTACACAGTAATCTCTGGTAGTTGAACTAGTGTATACAAATTCACAAAAAAATTTACATAATTCCTTTACATTGCCCCTTGGGCGAATTGTCTGAAGAAATGTCAAATTCTGGGTAATGAGCTTCACCACTGTACACAGTGGTAGTTCTTGACTCCTCTACACGCGTGCTTAAATGGCTTTGCTGATTTCTGCAATGGAGTTTGTAACTGTGGTGTCACCGCCAGACACCACACTTGCTAGGTGGTAGCTTAAATCGGCCGCGGTCCCTTAGTACATGCCGGACCCGCGTGTCGCCACTGTGTGATCGCAGACCGAGCGCCACCACAAGGCAGGTCTCGAGACACTGACGAGAACTCGCCCCAGTTGTACGGACGACATAGCTAGCGACTAGACGTACGAAGCCTTTTCTCTCATTTGCCGAGAGACAGTTAGAATAGCCTTCAGCTAAGTCCATGGCTACGACCTAGCAAGGCGCAGTTATCCATATCTGGAGAGAGACTCACTTGTATTCACCATAGAGATGTACCACACAAGACAATTAAAGTTAAGTATATGAGAAGCTTCGTTCTTTTCTTTATAGCTTTCATCCACATATCCTGTTTCAGACTTAACGCAAGACGGCGTGAGTTGACGTGCGCCCTGTCGGCTACTTCATTGTGGACTGGCTGCTCTTGTCAGTCCACAACAGTAACACTCAAGTGTCACACGCAATATGTCATTAAAACTTATACTATGATAAGTTGACGGGCTTCACCTTATAAGAAAGGATTTTGGTATATAGGTTGACCGCGTGTACCTGAATGGAAGCAAAATCAGACTTACACCCACTCAATAACATTGATACGTCACACAAGTCTGAAGAGCAACTACACGTGAAGTCGGACAAGAAACAACGCCGCAGATGCTACCAAATTGTTAATAATACGGTCGCCAGCCTAATTAGGCATTAACTGAGTTTCATCCCAGTACAAGTTGAAGTATGTTCATACCAAACAACACGTAACAACACTGCATAATATGGTAAATTTTAGAACCATAAAATCTACTGAACTAATAATTTCACTTTCTGTACTAATATGAACAAGCCATAAATACACAACAATACACTATAATGTTTACTACCAACTTCGTACTGTCTATTGATCTGATTAAAATCGGGCATAGATTACCCTAGAAATAACACTTTCGAAACACACATACAATGTCAATTTTGAAAAAGGTAAAACACTAATAAATTTTGGTTTTATATTGACTTTAACTTTGCTGGTCAAATCAGTTCAGTACACTTCAGAATTTAAATGAATAGAAAAGAAAAAGGGGGGGGGGACCCTGAAACTGTTATGATCACTGTATTGAAACTATTAACTATTGAAAGCATTTAGCACTCAAGATTTCCAATATATGAATTTCTACTCTTTTTATCATATTATCTGCTCATGTAACTATTATTTTTGTCTCAAATTAATTAAACTTCATTACTAAACCAATTTCAACATTATCTTCCAACTTTGCCAAACCTATACTATTTGCCTAAATATTCGTTAACAGCAAAGTTCTTTAAACATCATTCTAACATAGATAGGTCTGCAGGTAATTATTATTAACATAAACTTTGAATCTTCATCTCGGGACACTCGGATTGCACAACATGTGGAAAGGATCCTGTCTAGGTTAGTGATGAGGATAATTAAATGATAGGGCAGTTCTGGTAAAAGTTAAGTTGTTATTGAAGTCAGGAACAAAAGTAACACTGGTCCACACGAATACAGTACTAAAAGTTTCAACCTGTTCGTATCGATGCGGCGGTTGGCGGGCGGCGAGATGGCGAGGCGCAGAGCACACTTACAAGCACAGCAATGGCTCTTGATGTATCGGCACTTTACTTCTTCATAGCATCGCAATATTGTCCATTTAGTGCCTCTGGAATGTTGCTATGCTGTATAGGCGTCGGAAACGGCACATACGAGGCTCAACGAAATCACGTTTTCCAGGAGAGCCTCCTCGATCCAGAACGTGTTGCTCAGATCAAAGCCCAACTCCGACTACTACTGCTGAGCCCGTTATGCCGTGCCGCGCCCGTGTGCATTTTCCCGCGCTCGCCTGCCATCCACCTTTTACCGCTCCCCTACAGACAGGGTATTCACCCTAGGTTTTGCATTCCACATATCCTAATACATTGCCTACGTATGGACCAGAAACACAAGTACAACTTTAACATCTTACAACAGTTTCAACATTTCTTACATTTCCATTTTGTTATAATATTGCTTGAAATTTGACATAAATATTAATATTCACATCGAAAGTTGTTTATAGTTTCCTCAACACAATGACATGAAAAGAAAAGAAATGAATTCAGAACATCGATTACACTAATTTATCGAAAATCAGAAGAAAAAATTATTATATGTACAGTTGTTGTTACAAGTTCTCATCACCACTCAGTTTATATAGTTCTGGCACTTGGCAAGGAAAACAAAGCGTACACACTAGGGCACACAAAATACTTACATACTAGATACAAAAATTATTACATCGTCCTTTACATAATACATGGATATTACGTTACATCACATTTTACATCAAATACATGGATACTACATTACATCATCTTTTTGATCAAATACCTGGAAATTACATTACATCGTCTTTTAGATCGAATTTATAGTTCAGTTCTTTACGACGATTCACAGTGTCATTGTTCCTACGTACAAAAAACATCTTCAGTCGCACGTCGACAATAACATTACATTTCACAAGTCTTTTCTATGATTCTGCAGTCACATTTTTGCTGAAAACAAGAATGTTTTACAAGAACGTCGGATATTTTAGTGTATCGATGCAGGCACTATGCCTGCAAGGGTATCTGGAGTAGTAACTGGGAGAAATTCTTCATCATAGTTGCTTATGCTCTCCACTTCCTCCCTGTTTCATACCAGGATCTATTTGATCATGTCCTTCCTGGGTTTCATAGTTGTCTCATCATGGGCAAGATAAACATGTAACAAATGAAATTGGCTCTGAGCACTATGGGACTTAACATCTATGGTCATCAGTCCACTAGAACTTAGAACTACTTAAACCTAACTAACCTAAGGACATCACACAACACCCAGTCATCACGAGGCAGAGAAAATCCCTGACACCGCTGGGAATCGAACCCGGGAACCCGGGCGCGGGAAGCGAGAACGCTACCGCACGACCACGAGCTGCGGACAGCAAATGAAATTCACAGAGATTAGTACTTATTATAGCTTAACACTAACATATACACAAACATGGGTACTGTTCAATGAACATGGGTGTCGTTTCTTATATTTTGTTTGTAACGTGGGACATAAATCATGAGCTGTAGTGGTAAGACTTTATTTAGTAGGTCAGGAAATCGAGTGTCTACGCCTCTTTGCACGATGGTGAGCGTCCATTTGGACGTAGATTTTTGCTTCCTATTCAAATTGCCCTGCAGCTTCACGCTGTCAGTCAACAATGTGTCAGTTACAAGCAACCGCACGTGCAACAATGAGTCTGGCGGCACGCTATGCGCCGATTAGAGTCCAGTAGTCCTGCAAACACTGCCGGCTAGCGATATCGTGCGTGCCAATCAATACATTTCCGTGAAGTTTTTTATGCAGGGTTCGTAGCGTTTACGAATCTACTGCATCTGCTTCCACTCGTACACCTTGGCTGTGAGAAGGGACCATAGGGCACCTCCTACGGTCTCTGCACGAAGGTAAGTACTGCAATTTATTATTTAGCGTGCCAATGGCACACTGTCTTATACTTTGCACAAATACTCGTGCCGTAACAGGCTTTCTCGATTTACCAAGTCTTCTTTATTTCGAAGGAGAAGGCTTGTGGTATAATAGTATTCTCACTTTTTCCTATGCGTAGATGTCACTAACACTGAATAATTCACTGTCGTTGGGTAACTATACACCGTCCCGTTGGTTTTCTTTGTGTCCGAAACAATATAAATAGCTCATGAGACTATTGGCTAGTATTTAGTAGTTTATACAAAGGTGAAGATGGGAAATCGCGTAACTGGGGAGTTTGAAATTGTGACAGGACTCAGGCAAGGAGATGGGTTGTCCCCTATGCTGTTCAACTTTGCCCTCGAGAAGATCGTACGCGAGACCTTCCAAGAGAACGAAGGGATTGAACTCTAAGGAAAGAGACTGGCATACTTAGCCTATGCAGACGACATCTGTTTATTCTCTAGGTCGGAAGAGGAGTTGGAGCAAACGACCAAAGCACTAAAGGAGGCCGCCAGCAAATTTGGGCTAAACATAGATGAAACCAAGACAGAGTACTTCGTTATGACGCGTGGTCATTGTCAGACTGCTGATCATCTACAATCACTGCATGTTGGGGACCATTCCCACAAGAGAGTTCAAGAATTGAAATACCTAGGGGCGCTTTTCACTGAGAACTCGTCATGTGAAGCAGAGATCAATGCCAGAATACAAGCAGGAAACCGATCTTACCACAGCCTAGCACAACTGCTTCGGTCCAAATATCTCTCCAGACAGTTTAAGATTCGACTGTACAAAACCCTGATCCAGACTGTTGTTCTATATGGCTGTGAGACATGGAGTATCCGGAAACAGGACTTCCATAAGCTCCTTGTTTTTGAGAGAAAAGTACTTCGGAAGATCTTCGGTCCGTTTCTGGATGCAGATACAGGGGAATGGAGGATCAGATACAACCGAGAGCTTCAGGAACGATACCAGCAGCCCAACATAGCAGGAACTGTCAAAGCCAAACGAATGCAGTGGGCCGGCCATGTGGCCCGGATGGAGGATCACAGATGGCCTCGGAAGCTCCTGGATTTCACACCTACAGGAAAGATACCGCCAAGGACACACCAGAAGCGTTGGAGGGATGTACTCAATGAAGATTTAATCCAAGTGTCAATAGTCGTGAACGGATGGCAGATAGCAGCAATGGACAGAATACAGTGGAGGAGGAAACTTTTAGATGCGTGCGGTCCACTGGGCCTGATCACTTAGTAGTAGTATTATACCCACGTTCGTTATTTGCTCCTCTTTCAAAACTTTATCGGGGGTACATATTGCTCAAAATATTTCGTTGTAGAAGTAATGTGAATGTGTTCACAGAACATACGTGCCTCTAGTACTACAGTTCGTAATCGCGATACTATCTGACATCTCACAGGGCATAAGAGAACACGTTTTCCCCAACTTAGGTCGTGCTATAGACGCTCTTACACGTTGAAATGACACTACAAAAAATGAATGCACAAAAAGTGCTTTTAGAAATTGTCTCCAAATGAGGCAAAATATGTTTATTTACTACCTGCGAGTTACTGTGGGGGGGAAGAATTTCATCTTTACGTCACCCAAGATAGTAACAACGCATGGTATACATCAAAAACAAGTAGAAAGAAAAAATCAATACTAAAATTCATACATAAATAGAAAAATTAAAATGTTAAGCAGTACGAACAACCGATTGATAATGAAGCTTGGCCGCTATACTGATTTCTGAGGCTGTCTCTGTGTTTGTTCATGTTTACTTGTGTGCATCATTGTATCACCGGCACACGTAAGTTATATATATAAGAGTAAGAAAGTACTTAGGTCACGTTCGATTATATATATTATCCAACGTGACCAAAGTCCTTCCTTAGTCTAATTCATCACAAAACGTTCCCAACTCGAATTGGACAAAATATTGTAAACATAAGAGAAAATCAGCGCATACATTGCTCTAAAGTCAGCATAGATCCTTGGTACTCTCATGCTGAAGATTAGACCAATAATTAAAACTTTCTGGTGTTGCTGAGTGTCAAATAGTGTACTTCTAAGTGATTTTGGTAATATTCTGTAACGTAGATCGTACGTAAGTCGTAGTGACGTAAGAGTAATATAGTTGCTTCTCTTCGCCGATTGTAGCCTCGTAGCATCTCGATGAACGCCGCCTGTAAAGAATTAAGGTTGTTTCGGCATTGTCCAATTTCTCTGCCCGTCAGTTTCCTGTAACTTACCTTGTACATATGTCTTTTACTTTATTCTAGAAGAGACGGTGTTATGTATGCCTCATATCATGTTTACAAATCGTATCTTAGCAGTGTACTTGCACTCAAACTTGTGTATAAAGCTGAAAAATTATTTTTATTTCAGTAAGATCACACTCGTTTTCTTATCATTCCTAAACTATATCTTGGGATGCACTTTACTTAGATCAGGTTGTCGCGCGTATGGTGTAGAACACGCTAAACTTTCATTAGCAGCCAGAAATCATATCATCGGAGCATTAAAAAAATTAATATCGTTTTGCTCGTTATGTTCATAAATAAAGTCTAGTGGTGTGGACACGTCAACAAAAAATAACTTTTTTCCCCCTTTACATGGCATGTACTTGCGTGACCGTATACTTATGTACCTTAGGGAGCCCAATATTTTGTGTAACTTACCATGTACCTTATAATCTTTAAACACAAGTGGCAAAAAAAAAAAAAAACTTACATCTACTTCGTTCCGAGGTCTGTGCTAATTGTTCGCTCCAGAATCCTTTGTACTTAAACTTAAAACTAAAATACCACTGTGATCAGAAACTATTCAGTCGACCTTCCAAGTACATCGTATGTTAACAGTGCTAGTCATCAATTGACGTATATGTCCCGGCTTGCTTGTGTATTGAGCACACAATCACTGACAAATGTAAACGGAAGTAGTGAAATGCTCTGATTCACGTAGCTGCATAGGAAGATCTACCTACTTGAACCTAATCGTATTTCTTCTTTTTACCATAGTTTACTAATTTCACTCGTGTGCATAGATAGATATAAAGTGTGATACTTAAACATGGTGGATTTTCCTCAAGTCTCTGTGTGCATAGAGTCCTTTGATTTTACCATTGTGAGGATACGTAAGTAAATAACATCCGTCATGCGGAATATGTACAATAATATACGGACCAGTATATCTTATTTGCCACTTTGCGTTTTTCTTCGCTGACAGAAGATTTCACATTGGTCTTAAGTAATACTTTTTCTCTAACCACAAATCTGGTAACATCGTGTAGCTGTTTGTCAAAATGTTTCTTACGCGTTGAGATTGTTTTGTAATAGAGATCAATACCTTACTTTGGATCGCCCCCACGGCTATCCTTGGTCAACATCGGGGAGCATAATGAGGCCACATTTAGTTTAACGCCCCGTTATTCCTGTTTGTAGGTGTTTCACTCGTCACTTCTATATTATTCACCCCCGGCGTGTTGTTACTCCATTGCACATTGCGATCATGATTTTGCTCTGAGTTTACAGGCATCGTATTACTTTGATCTCGGTACTGATAGTGTTGATTGCTAATCGGGTACCGCCAATGCACATTTCGTGGGTTAGCTGTGTTGTTGCTAAATTGAGGCTGAAAGTTACTGTGTGCGTTACCCCACAGATTTCCGTTATCGTTGCTATTCCAGTTTCGCTTCCGGTTACCGGAACAGCCAGAGTAGTTTTGGGCCCCATTTTTTTCTTTTTCTTTTAAATCCTGGATTAAAATTTTGATGATGGTTGTTATTGAAATTGCCTCCCGAATTCGGGCCTGGCAGACTGAGCCGCGCGCACGCTACATTGTTGACGCCGTACTGCGGCTGGCGCTGCGCAGACTGGTTGCCGCCGCTGCTACGGACATTAATTTGATTGGTTTGGCTTTGTCTTGCGTCTTCATTAATTAAGTCAATAGACTCCAAGACAGATAGAAAATACTCCAAATTGCATTCGGGTACTTGTACTAGCTTTTCCCGAATATTTAGCGGTAGTTTAGCTTTCACAATGCGTAGGACGTCTGTGTGTGTGTCACTGGTTTTATTTAACTATTTCTCAAAGTACTTTCGGAGTGATCCAAACTTTGGATTATATTGTTCAGGGTTGAATAAGGCTTTTCTTTATCTCCCTTGCACGCCATGTGACCAATATTTTGAAAGAAACGCGTTTTCAAATTGTTCTAATGTCTGACAAGTTTCTGACATTTCCATCGCTCATAACGCTCCATCGCCTTCGATATAACCCGTAACAAATTGTATCTTTTGCCGTTCCGATCACGTTTTAGGCAACACATTTTTGAATGACTTTATAAAAGTTATCGGATGCACGGTTTTTTTTTTTTTCGGGATAAACACTCGGAATTTACGGTGTTTTATAAGACTCTCTTCTAACAAAACTGATGACAAAGTGGGTTCAGCTATCTGCTGTTCCCTTCTTTCGTCACGGTGTCGTTGGTTACCGTACACCTCATAGTTTAGTACATTAGGGTTAGGATATTCACTGACCGCACTATCGCTCTTGCCTTTGGGTTTGTTGACAAGTTCTTCTGTTGCATGTTGGATTCGTTCTTTCATTGTACCAAGTTTCCTGTTTAGTTGCTGGACTATTTGATTCTGCCAACCTGCTAAGTCCTGTATCAAAGTTTTCTGTATCTGGCCTATATCACTTTGCAGTTTAATTACAGATGTGTTTTGTGTAGTGTATACTTACTCCACTGTGTTACTTATTGCTTTTTGTAGCTCTGTTTCTAGAGTACTGTTTATGTGTGTTTCTTCTCAAAAGTCCTCGAATTGCTGTTTTTGCTGTTTTGTCAAGTCCTCAACTTGATTTTCAGCTTCCTGCATTTTTGTATTGAGCTCGGTTTGCTGTACACTCATGGCATTGAAATTTTCAGTAACTTATCTGATTTGGCACATCCTTAACTGTCGTTTCCAAATTATCAATATCCCGATTCATGCAGTTTAGATCCTCACGCACCACTTCTATTACCTGGTCCGCTACCTCTCGTTTTAGTTGTGTCGTCAGGTTATTGTGTATTTCAGTAAGGGTTTTTACATCACTGTCTAGCTTGTTCAGTTGGTCTGTCACATTCTTTATCTGTGCTGTGACATTTTTTATCTGCGTTGTGACATTTTCGGCCTGTGCATTCATTTGGGCTTTTACATTCCCTATCTGTGCTGTGACATTTTCTATCTGCGTTGTGACGTATTCGGCCTGTGCATTCATTTAGGCTGTTACATTCCCGATCTGTGCTGTGACATTTTCTATCTGTGCATTCATTTGGACTGTTACATTCCCTATCTGTGTTGTTATTCTTAACATCTGCATAATGCCTGGCTCTGCTGGATCTGGTACATCTGCGGAATCCGGAACAGTTTCTAGAGTTGACATATTTTCGTCTGTCGCTTACAACTGAGTACCACGAACGCTGCCACTGCGGTATCTGTATCTGCAGTGTTTTCTATCTCTGTGTCAGCTATAGGTTGGGCAACTGATTCCTCATCGTATTATACATCGTTTTCGTTTGTGATCTTAATTTCACCATAGCTGTATGTAATCGTAAACCAGCCGAACTTCATTACTATTGTGGCTCGTACTACACGTAAACAAATCACATATGACGTCGCGCTCTTTCGCGTAATTCAATGTTGTAAAATATGTCTCTGGTAAAACAGTAGACTGATAAATGACTTATTCGCGCGCAATCAATGAAAATGATTCGCTATCTTGTGACACATTCACGTATATTTTACTAACAGCAATCTAATAATCATCTAAAAAAACTGAAATTTAGAAAAAAATTCGTGCTACGCTGTGGGTACCGGAAAAATATTATTCAGTCCCACATTTACGGTCAACTTATAGCGTAGTAGTGCTGCTGCTCTTACCTTCTGTATTTTCTTTTGCCAGTCGTTTTGTTAGTAGTCGGTTAAAAATTTGATGTTCCAGAAGTTCCTCCTCTTTTCAAAATTTTTATTTTATGGATAGATGTGAATTTTATGCGCCGATTTCATCAGTAAATTTGGTGATCTTATACGGTTAGCGTAACATGTAACAGAAACAATTGAAGGGGGCGAGAATGATATAGCTCAAAGCCACACTTTTCTCAAAATACGTTTTTGTGCTAGTTCAACTTCTACTCAACAGAGGAAGCTACTGCGTAAATATTTTAATTTTCCCTCACTAGATGGCAGCAGTTCACACTTGTTCTCATACTGTGAGGAAGCAGTCTTTTTCGCGTCTGAAACAACCCAAAGCCACAGTACAATGGCGCTTCCAAAGAAGAGGCTACTTCCATGCATAAGCGAAAAAGAAGATTCAGATAGAGAAATGGCTAGTTCTGAAGACAATTTTTCGTCCAGTGGCAGCAGTTATTGTCCCTCTGATGAATTTTCATCTGAAAATGACATGGTAAGTCTAAAATACTTACTTTTTAAACATTTAAAACATTGAGGCTTAGGTCTTTATCACAGTGAAATATTATTGCGTAATTATAACTGTTATATACTCGCTAATTAAAATATGTACATGTGAATCATGAACAAATTTTACTTCTCCTATTAATTACTGCATTACTGGTAATAATTTAAATATTATAAGCCTATTTGTATAATATATTAACGTTTGGTTTGTGTGTTAAAGTGGCTTTGGTCTTTCTCATTCTGAATACTTTTTTGGCTTAGGATGCTGATGAATGTGAAAAGTCTCCTGAAGTATCACCTGCTAAAGAACCTAAAGGCAGAAAAAATAGGAGAAATGTGAGCAATTGGAAAAGGGAAAAATGTAAACGTCGTAGAAATTATGGCAGAGTGTACATATCTGATACAACAGGACAAAATGTTGGAGCAAAATTCATGAATGTGTAGAGCAGATATTCAATTCTTTTTGGATATGGGTGATTTCAATTGCCAAAATAATTACCTTCTGAGCAATATTAAGATGCAACAAGTGCAAAGGAGATAACTATGAATAATGATAATATGAAATTGATTTTTATATCATGTACTTTTTATAAATAATCTATTTTGATTAATATATTTCACTTTTTAAGGTACCCAAAGGGAAGAAAAAGCACAATTTCACAGCAAATGGTCAATTTTTTGTACCAGGTTAAGGTTAATGGCTGTAATATTTTGGTATGCAGAGAAGCCTTTTTAAGTGTGTATGGGTTTCAGAACAATCAAGGACGTCTTAAGAACTTACGAAAATACTTGCGTGATTGACACACCACTCCAAAGACAGACGAGGTATTTAACGATTAAATTAATGTTGCTTCCAAGAAAATCCATAATTTTGTTCAGTTGTGCTTATTGATCTAATTTTTTTCTTTGCATATCATATTCAGACACAAATTCACAAAGTTTGTCTGACCTGGGCATTTACCTTTAAAATCACTTTTCCTTTTTCTTTGTTTTCAGGAAGAAATGCAACCCATCAAGGAAAATTTCACAAGAAGCAGTTCAGACAGTTCACAATTTCATAAATAATATACCTAAGTATGCCAGTCATTACAGCCACTCACAGAACCCCAATGAAGTGTAGTTCGACAATGACGTGTCAATTTCCTCATTATATCAAGAACATTATTTGAAATATTGTTAAGAAAATAGTGCACCACAAGTAAAAGTTTCGAAATTTCGAGATATATTGAACTAAGATTTTAATATTGGTTTTAAATTGCCTCGTTCAGACATGTCATTTATGTGACGAATTTCAAATTCAAATACAAAATGCACAGTTGATAACTCTGAAGATGATATTAGAAGATTAAAAATTGAAAGGGACCTACATCATGCCAAAGCATCTGCTGGACAAAATATTACACAGATTTCGGAATTAGCTAGGGAAAATCCCGAGGAATAACTTACAATAGCCTTTGATCTACAACAACCCTTTCCAACACCAAGGCTTACATCTCGGCCTGCATTCTATAAGAGGAAGTTGTGGACTTACAATTTTGGTATTCATGAGAGCGATTCTCAAAAGGGATATATGTTCATGTGGAGTGAAGATGAAGCAAAGAGTGGATCTGATGAGATAGGAAGCTATCTGATAAAATTCTTAGATATCTCTCAGGCAAAAACTGGGCAGTTGTTGCACTAGAGAGATCACTAGTGCGCTCAGGAAAATTTAAAGCCATTGAACATTGGCTTCCACAAGTTGGACACACATGACTGCCCTGTGACCGAGATTTCGGTCGAATTGAGAAGCACGTTAAGAACAGAAACACGACTGTGTGCACCCCTCATGATTAGGTTACAGTTATTTAAGAATCAGGCAAGAATAAGCCATTTTCAGTCGTTAAAATGAAGAAAGCAGACTTTATGGATCTGACACCCCTGCAGATAAATATTGCAAAAAAGGAGAAACATGATGATGGATCTCAGTTCCGATTTTCTGAGGCGACTCCTTTTCGTTTTGATGAAGGAATGCCATCACATTTGAAAGCGAAGTATCAGTACACTGAATTTGAAGAATTCAGAACTGTAAATATCACTAAAAAAGGACGAGCACAGCAGGAGAGTAATCCGTTCCAGCTCTCAAGGAAATACTTAAAGCCCATTCCAATTTGTGACAAAAAACTCAAAGATATTATGTCATTAATGCCATACATACCAGAAAGGATACTTGAACAGTGAGTGAATCAAAGGAACAAAGTGATGAAAATGACACAAAGGTGATAGGTATTGTCTATATTGTGTGAAACACTGTAGTGACTATCATTGTAAGTAATGATGTACAAATTTTTGTAAACCTTGTGTAACGTTAGTATGAGACAGGCCAAAGCCCAGTGTTGTGTCACCTAGGGATAAGATTTTTTTTATTAATAATGTTTAATTTTGCTCACAATATAACAATGCAAACATGTATATTGACACATTAGAGAAAAACTAGTTTTGTCAAAAAACCCGAAAAGTTGAAATATGATTTATGGATTTATTCAAAGTTTTAAAATACTCCCCTGAAAAATTTACATTTTGTGGCTTTGGATTATGTCATTCTCACCCCTTCAATTGGATATGTCGCAATAATGGATGGTAAGAACTGCTTAAATATTTCCACTTAAAATTTGTACTAAATTTTTCTGAAAATTAAACGTCATGGCGCTCGGTCGCCATTTGTAACGCGTCCTCTTATGTTATTATGTTTTGCTATTATTATTAGAAAAATCTTTATTCAGTCTGTCGCCGAAATTTTGAAATAAAAGTTATTGTGGATGTCGCGCAATAAATATTTCGCCTGAAGCGCTGTTGGGACACAGGAAAATATCAATTGTGGAAACTAAGCCACTGAATATTACAAATAATGTTATTGAAGAATCCTGCCGACTGACTACAACAAATAAGAGTGCACGTACATTCGTGAATGAGTGGTAAAAAAACGTTAATACCATCTAGGAAATAAGTCTTAAATATAGTTACGCTTGTACAAACTCTAATGTATGAGAACATATGAACGGGATAGATGCACATACACTTTGAGTGCTATCATCCCCCATGGCCTAGATAAAAGAATTAAAGTTAAATGCATTTATTCATCTTAGAACATTAATCCGTGAACTTCGAAATTAAATGAAAAGTAAGACTGCAGGTTCTGAATGTCGCAGTAAATATATTGAAATTGATATATTCAACTGATGGTAGCGGCCACGAAAGGAAAAAAATGAACACATTCACGTACCTCTATTGTCGATCAGCGTCACCGTGAAGATCGTCGCCTCCATCTAAATTCTCTGCATAAAATTAAAATATTAATAATATTCCAGAATTTAAGGAGCTGGGACACATGGTATCACAAAAGACAAAATCGCTCTGCTTCAAAATCAATTTCATTATTTAACCCAATTTTATCAGTAAGAAATGGCACAACACGCCTTGACAATAAGTCAGGATAACAGCAAAAGGTAACTTATTCTATAACTAATAACCAAAGAGTGTAAAGCTTCTTTTGTGCAGCAAATGCTTTACGCATTAATCTCTGGTAGTTGAACTAGTGTCTATAAATTCACAAAAAAAATTTATGTAGTTCCTTTACATTATTCAAATCAAGCGGGTTTTTACCGGGTTTCACCACCAGAATGATGGTGCTCTCCCGCCATTGCGATGGAAAGACGCCTCCACACCAGATCTGGTTGAATATGAAGAGAAGGTATCGCTTGTAGTCAGATGAGACACTTCTAATCATCTGGCTGTGGATCCGATCAGGCCCAGAGGGCTGTGACAGGGCAAAAGTGCAAGGGCACTGAGGAACTCCAACTCTAAGTGTGTAGTATAGTGTTCACTGCATCATGTAGTGATGAGAGGACGTTCACTTTGAACTGTCGTTTGAGTGGCCGGCCGGCCGGCCGAGTGGCGGTACAGAACTCGCCATTTATGGTAATGCTGGTGACACCTGTTGGTGCCTGGTACCCGAAATGACGTTTGATCGATTTGCCTAGGCCTTTACCAGTGAGTACGCACGGGCCCTACTTGTCTACACAGGGCGGGGAATTACACTTTACCCCGTCACCGGCCATGTGTGCTAAAGGGTGAGTCAGCCTTGAGGCACTCACAGGAGGAAACAAAAAGGGAGATTTTTTTTGTGGTTTTAGGGCGCACAACTTCAATGGTCATTAGCGCCCAGACTACGTTAGGAATGCACCGCGAGGCACAAGTTTAAAACAGCAACTAAAAGGGAAATCACGATAAAAGACAGACTGACAGGCATAGGAGTAAAAAAAACAGCATAATGAAATGTCCTTAGAGAGGTTTGTCAAGTTGATAAAGCGAAAAACGCGAGCAGCTGCTCGTGGGTCATCCGCTAAAATGGCATCAAGAGTTCATGGAAGGCCAAGATCAAGACGCAGTGTGTTAAAATCCGGACAGGACGTTAAAATGTGGCGGACCATCAGCAATTGCCCACATGGGCAGAACGGCGCCGGCGCAGCCTTCAGCAGATGGCGATGGCTGAACCGGCAGTGTCCAATTCGTAACCGGGCCAAAACGACCTCCTCCCGTCGAGAAGGGCGGGAGGAGGACGTCCAAGCCACGGGAAGAGGTTTCAAGGCCCGAAGCTTGTTGTCCATAAGTGCAGCCCAATCCGCATGCCACAGCGATAAAATGCGCCGACAAATGACCCTGCTACAATCTGACGAAGGGACACAACAAGAAGCTGTCCGAGGCTGGAGGACCGCAGCCTTGGCCGCGGCATCTGCAGCTTCGTTCCCAGGGATACTGACATGGCCAGGAGCCCACATAAAGCTAACCGGAGAACCGACGTCCACCAGCTGCTGAAGAGAGTGTTGGATCCGGTGCACGAAAGGGTGAGGCTCTGGATGGCGCTCAGGGAATCGGAGCAGATGACATAAGCAGAAAGTCGGTGGCAGCAGATGTAAAGAATAGCCTGGTAGAGGGCAAAGAGCTCAGCTGTGAAGACCGAACAATGGCCATGGAGCCGGTATTTGAAACTTTGTGCCCCAACAATAAAAGAACACCCGACCCTGACATTGGTCTTAGAGCCATCTGTATAAATGAAGGTCATATTAATGAACTTCGATCGAAGTTCAGCAAAACGGGAGTGGTAGACCGAACCGGGGGTAACCTCCTTTGGGAGCGAGCTGAGGTCAAGGTGAACGCGAACCTGAGCCTGGAGCCAAGGTGGCGTGTAGCTCTCGCCCACTCGAAAGGTTGCAGGGAGTGAAAAATTAAGGTGTTTAAGGAGGCGACGAAAGCGAACTCCAGGGGGTAGCAGGGCAGAGACATACAACCCGTATTGACGGTCGAGAGAGTCGTCAAAAAAGGAACGATAAAACGGGCGGTCGGGCATTGACAGTAGCCTACAGGCATACCGACAAAGCAGTATATCGCGCCGGTAGGTGAGTGGCAATTCACTAGCGTCAGCGTGAAGACTCTCGACGGGACTAGTATAAAACGCTCCGATCGCAAGTCGTAAACCCCAATGTTGTATGGAGTTGAGGCGGCGTAAGATGGATGGCCATGCAGAGGATTATACGAAGCTCCCATAATCCAGCTTGGAGCGGACGATCGACAGATATAGACGAAGTAGGACGGTTCGATCCTCTCCCCACGACATACCACTGAGAACACGGAGGACATTTAGAGAACGGGTACAACGGGCAGCCAAATATGACATGTGGAGACCAGCTAAGTTTCCTGTCAAATGTAAGACCTAAAAATTTTGTTGTCTCCACGAATGGCAGAGCAACGGGACCGAGTCTTAAGGATGGTGGGAGAAACTCTTTGTAGCGCCAGAAGTTAATACAGACCGTCCTCTCGGCAGAAAAACGTAAGCCATTGGCGACACTCCAGGAGTAAAGACGGTCAAGAGAACGCTGTTGACAGTGCTCCAGGAAACATGTACTCTGCGCGCTGCAATAGATGGTAAAATCATCCACGAAAAGGGAGCCTGATACATCAGCTGGGAGGCAATCCATTATTGGATTGATCGCTATGGCGAAGAGAGCGACGCTCAAAACTGAGCCATTATCCTGGCGTAAGGTGTCTGACAGGACAGAACCCACAGGTACCCTGAACTGTCGATCCATTAAAAAGGAACAAATAAAAAGAGGGAGGCAACCGCAAAGGCCCCATGTATGCATGGTGCGGAGAATGCCCGCCCTCCAACAGGTGTCGTAAGCCTTCTCCAAATCAAAGAACACAGCCGCGGTCGGGCGCTTCCGCAAGAAGTTTTTCATAATGAAGGTCGACAAGGTAACCAGATGGTCAACAGCAGAGCGGCGCCTACGAAATCCACATTGTACATTGGTAAGTAGGCGTCGAGACTCGAGCAGCCAAACCAATCGAGAGTTAACCATTCGCTCCATCACTTTACAGACACAGCTGGTAAGCGAGAAGGGCCGATAACTGGAAGGCAAGTGCTTGTCCTTCCCCGGCTTAGGAATCGGGACAACAATAGACCCGCGCCAGCATGCGGGAACATGTCCCTCAATCCAGATGCGATTGTAAGTACGAAGAAGAAAACCTTTACCCGCAGGAGAAAGGTTCTTCAGCATCTGAATATGAATAGAATCAGGCCCTGGAGCGGAGGACCGTGACCGGGCAAGTGCGTTTTCGAGTTCCCGCATGGTGAATGGGACATTATAACTTTCACGATTCGAGGAGCGGAAGTTAGGTGGCCTAGCCTCCTCTGCCTGTTTGCGGGGGAGGAAGGCAAGGTGGTAATGAGCGGAGCTCGAAACCTCTGCGAAAAAGCGGCCGAAGGCATTGGAGACATCCTCAGGGGCCACAAGGACGTCATTCGCGACCGTCAAGCCAGAAGCTGGTGAGTGGACCTTAGTGCCAGATAGCCGGCGCAGGCTACCCGAGACAACAGAAGGAGTAAAACTGTTGAAGGTGCTTAATTGATACAATTCGCCACTGTAGGGTGGCGTTTAAAGGTGCCTAAAGCACGTCGACGAGCACATAAAGCGTCTCTACATGCTGTGGTCCACCAGGGGACCGGTACGTGACGTGGAGAAGTAGGGTGAGGGATGGAATATTCAGCAGCAGTGAGAATGACTTCTGTGAGGTGTGCGACCTGACGATCGCAGCTTGTGAAGGTTTGATCCTGAAAGGTCGCCCTGGAAGAGAAGAGCCCCCAGTCTGCTTTGGAGATGGTCCAACTAGATGAGCACGGAGAGGGGGTATGCTGCAGGAGATGGATAACACACGGGAAGTGGTCGCTCGAATATGTATCAGAAAGTGCATACCACTCGAACCGGCGTGCAAGTTGAGGAGTACATATAGAAAGGTCTAATGGGAATAGGTGTGAGATGTGTCCGAAAGAAAAGTAGGGGCGCCAGTATTGAGGCAGACAAGATTGAGCTGGTTGAAAAGGTCTGCTAACAGGGAGCCCCTCGGGCAGTATGCTGGAGAGCCCCAAAGGTGATTGTGGGCATTGAAGTCTCCAGTTAACAAAAATGGTGCAGGTAGCTGAGCAATAATTTGAATCTTGTCTGCCCTGGTAACGGCAGACGACGATGGAGTGTAAACGGTACAAATGTAAAATGTAAAAGTGGGGAGAGTAATTCGGATGACAACTGCCTGCAGGCCGGTGTGCAACGTGATGGGATCGCAGTAAATATCATCCCGGACCAGCAACATAACCCCTCCATGAGGTGGAATACCTACCACAGGGGGTAGGTCAAAACGCACAGAGGTGTAGTGTGCCAAGGCAATTTGATCGCATAGGCGTAGCTTCGTTTCCTGGAGGGCCACGACGAGCGGACGGTGCAAGCGGAGCAGCAACTTCAAGTCCTCTCGGTTTGAAGCGAATGCTGCGAATATTCCAGTGAATAAGTGCCATCGTAAGAAAAAAAAAAGGAAGATGAAAGAAGGGGTCACCTCGAAGGCCGCTGAGGGCCTGGCTTCGAGCGAGCACTGCCGCCGCTATCAGTAGGCGGACAGTCATCGTCCATTGGTTCTATAGGTTCATCGGCCATCTTGGTAAGATGGCCGGGAGGGGGAGCTTCCTCCGCCGGTGAACGGCCAGATGTTCGGCTACCAGCGGTGCGGCCAGGCGAAACGGATGACGGCCTGGGGCGGCAATCGCTGGGTGGCGCAGGAGACGAAATGCGCCGTGCGGAGAAGGAGAACTGTGCATCCTATGAGCCTTCTTGGAAGGTCGTTTGGTGGAAGTACTGGTCGAGGGCTGGGAGGTCGAGGTACGTAGGAAGTCTGCACGGGACAGTTCCTTCTTGAAGGCCCGTGCATCTGACTTCTGGGTCTTCGTCTTAGCAGAAGCTGATGAAGGGGCTTGTGTCTGTGGGGTGATGGGAGGAAGAGGAGACGTCAACCGCGCGATCTTAGCACTGGCCGAACGGACGACCGTGGTGCTGAAGGTCAGATCGCATGTCTGGGTTGCCACCTCCCTGGTAGTCCGAGGAGAGGCGAGGACAGTACTGTATTTCCCTGCTGGGAGCAGTGTGGGCTTCCTACTAGCTAATAGCTTGCGAGCAGCCGAGGTGGACACTTTCTCTTTGACCCGAATTTCTTGGATACAGCGTTCTTCCTTATAGATAGGACAGTCGCGGGAGGACGCTGCATGGTCACCCTGACAGTTCACACAACGAGGAGACGGAGGTGGACAGTCACCCTCATGGGCATCCCTGCCACAAGTGACACATTTAGCCGCGTTGGAACAAGACTGGCGAGTGTGATTAAAACGCTGACACTGGTAGCAGCGCGTAGGTGTCGGGACATAGGGGCGAACAGAAATAACCTCGTAGCCCACTTTCATGCGCGATGGCAGCTGAACACTATCAAAGGTCGAGAAAAGTGTCTGGGTCGGTACAAGGTCATTGTTGACCTTTTTCATGACCCTATGGACAGGCGTCACGCCCTGCTCAGCGAGGAAAGACTGAATCTCCTCGTCAGTCAATCCGTCGAGAGATCTAGTATAGACCACACCACGAGACGAATTCAAAGTTCGGTGAGCCTCCACCTGGACAGGGAACGTGTACAGGAGTGTGGCTCAAAGCAGTTTCTGTGCCTGAAAGGCGCTCTCAGTTTCTAGTAACAAGGTACCATCACGCAACCTTGTACAAGACTTAACAGGACCGGCTTTGGCATCTACGCCCTTCTGGATAACGAAAGGGTTGACAGAGGAAAAATCCTTTCCGTCCCCAGATCGAGAAACGACGAGGAACTGTGGGGCAGGCGGTAGTACTTTTGTCACTGAATGCTGGTCATGTTTCCGTTTGTGGGCAGAAGTCGAGAGAGAAGAAGAGAAATCCATTGCGGAGGAATCCCCCATGATTGCCAGCGTCTCCGATGGCGCACTCCTTCCTTATGGAGACCCTCTCAGAGGGCGCTCCCGCCTTAGGTGAATGTTTACACCTCAGGTCACACCTCCCGAGAAACAGACGGAGGGACCAATCGGCATGGTCAGAAGGTATCAGCTCAGGCAATCACCCCTCCCTGGGCCTGGCCTTTACCAGGGGTACGTGCATGCCGTACTTGACTACCCAGGGCGGGGAATTACGCGTTACCCCATCACTGGCTACGCGTGCGAACGCGTGGGTCGGCCTTCAGGCGCGCACAGGGAGGAAGGAAGAAGAGGAAAAGGAAGAGAGAGAGGACAGACTGTCTCAAACGCCGAGGCGGAGACCAGAGAAGGCAAGGAGCAGGCGGCAAGGAGCAGGCGGCAAGGAGCAGGCGGCAAGGAGCAGGCGGCAAGGAGCAGGCGGCAAGGAGCAGGCGGCAAGGAGCAGGCGGCAAGGAGCAGGCGGCAAGGAGCAGGCGGCAAGGAGCAGGCGGCAAGGAGCAGGCGGCAAGGAGCAGGCGGCAAGGAGCAGGCGGCAAGGAGCAGGCGGCAAGGAGCAGGCGGCAAGGAGCAGGCGGCAAGGAGCAGGCGGCAAGGAGCAGGCGGCAAGGAGCAGGCGGCAAGGAGCAGGCGGCAAGGAGCAGGCGGCAAGGAGCAGGCGGCAAGGAGCAGGCGGCAAGGAGCAGGCGGCAAGGAGCAGGCGGCAAGGAGCAGGCGGCAAGGAGCAGGCGGCAAGGAGCAGGCGGCAAGGAGCAGGCGGCAAGGAGCAGGCGGCAAGGAGCAGGCGGCAAGGAGCAGGCGGCAAGGAGCAGGCGGCAAGGAGCAGGCGGCAAGGAGCAGGCGGCAAGGAGCAGGCGGCAAGGAGCAGGCGGCAAGGAGCAGGCGGCAAGGAGCAGGCGGCAAGGAGCAGGCGGCAAGGAGCAGGCGGCAAGGAGCAGGCGGCAAGGAGCAGGCGGCAAGGAGCAGGCGGCAAGGAGCAGGCGGCAAGGAGCAGGCGGCAAGGAGCAGGCGGCAAGGAGCAGGCGGCAAGGAGCAGGCGGCAAGGAGCAGGCGGCAAGGAGCAGGCGGCAAGGAGCAGGCGGCAAGGAGCAGGCGGCAAGGAGCAGGCGGCAAGGAGCAGGCGGCAAGGAGCAGGCGGCAAGGAGCAGGCGGCAAGGAGCAGGCGGCAAGGAGCAGGCGGCAAGGAGCAGGCGGCAAGGAGCAGGCGGCAAGGAGCAGGCGGCAAGGAGCAGGCGGCAAGGAGCAGGCGGCAAGGAGCAGGCGGCAAGGAGCAGGCGGCAAGGAGCAGGCGGCAAGGAGCAGGCGGCAAGGAGCAGGCGGCAAGGAGCAGGCGGCAAGGAGCAGGCGGCAAGGAGCAGGCGGCAAGGAGCAGGCGGCAAGGAGCAGGCGGCAAGGAGCAGGCGGCAAGGAGCAGGCGGCAAGGAGCAGGCGGCAAGGAGCAGGCGGCAAGGAGCAGGCGGCAAGGAGCAGGCGGCAAGGAGCAGGCGGCAAGGAGCAGGCGGCAAGGAGCAGGCGGCAAGGAGCAGGCGGCAAGGAGCAGGCGGCAAGGAGCAGGCGGCAAGGAGCAGGCGGCAAGGAGCAGGCGGCAAGGAGCAGGCGGCAAGGAGCAGGCGGCAAGGAGCAGGCGGCAAGGAGCAGGCGGCAAGGAGCAGGCGGCAAGGAGCAGGCGGCAAGGAGCAGGCGGCAAGGAGCAGGCGGCAAGGAGCAGGCGGCAAGGAGCAGGCGGCAAGGAGCAGGCGGCAAGGAGCAGGCGGCAAGGAGCAGGCGGCAAGGAGCAGGCGGCAAGGAGCAGGCGGCAAGGAGCAGGCGGCAAGGAGCAGGCGGCAAGGAGCAGGCGGCAAGGAGCAGGCGGCAAGGAGCAGGCGGCAAGGAGCAGGCGGCAAGGAGCAGGCGGCAAGGAGCAGGCGGCAAGGAGCAGGCGGCAAGGAGCAGGCGGCAAGGAGCAGGCGGCAAGGAGCAGGCGGCAAGGAGCAGGCGGCAAGGAGCAGGCGGCAAGGAGCAGGCGGCAAGGAGCAGGCGGCAAGGAGCAGGCGGCAAGGAGCAGGCGGCAAGGAGCAGGCGGCAAGGAGCAGGCGGCAAGGAGCAGGCGGCAAGGAGCAGGCGGCAAGGAGCAGGCGGCAAGGAGCAGGCGGCAAGGAGCAGGCGGCAAGGAGCAGGCGGCAAGGAGCAGGCGGCAAGGAGCAGGCGGCAAGGAGCAGGCGGCAAGGAGCAGGCGGCAAGGAGCAGGCGGCAAGGAGCAGGCGGCAAGGAGCAGGCGGCAAGGAGCAGGCGGCAAGGAGCAGGCGGCAAGGAGCAGGCGGCAAGGAGCAGGCGGCAAGGAGCAGGCGGCAAGGAGCAGGCGGCAAGGAGCAGGCGGCAAGGAGCAGGCGGCAAGGAGCAGGCGGCAAGGAGCAGGCGGCAAGGAGCAGGCGGCAAGGAGCAGGCGGCAAGGAGCAGGCGGCAAGGAGCAGGCGGCAAGGAGCAGGCGGCAAGGAGCAGGCGGCAAGGAGCAGGCGGCAAGGAGCAGGCGGCAAGGAGCAGGCGGCAAGGAGCAGGCGGCAAGGAGCAGGCGGCAAGGAGCAGGCGGCAAGGAGCAGGCGGCAAGGAGCAGGCGGCAAGGAGCAGGCGGCAAGGAGCAGGCGGCAAGGAGCAGGCGGCAAGGAGCAGGCGGCAAGGAGCAGGCGGCAAGGAGCAGGCGGCAAGGAGCAGGCGGCAAGGAGCAGGCGGCAAGGAGCAGGCGGCAAGGAGCAGGCGGCAAGGAGCAGGCGGCAAGGAGCAGGCGGCAAGGAGCAGGCGGCAAGGAGCAGGCGGCAAGGAGCAGGCGGCAAGGAGCAGGCGGCAAGGAGCAGGCGGCAAGGAGCAGGCGGCAAGGAGCAGGCGGCAAGGAGCAGGCGGCAAGGAGCAGGCGGCAAGGAGCAGGCGGCAAGGAGCAGGCGGCAAGGAGCAGGCGGCAAGGAGCAGGCGGCAAGGAGCAGGCGGCAAGGAGCAGGCGGCAAGGAGCAGGCGGCAAGGAGCAGGCGGCAAGGAGCAGGCGGCAAGGAGCAGGCGGCAAGGAGCAGGCGGCAAGGAGCAGGCGGCAAGGAGCAGGCGGCAAGGAGCAGGCGGCAAGGAGCAGGCGGCAAGGAGCAGGCGGCAAGGAGCAGGCGGCAAGGAGCAGGCGGCAAGGAGCAGGCGGCAAGGAGCAGGCGGCAAGGAGCAGGCGGCAAGGAGCAGGCGGCAAGGAGCAGGCGGCAAGGAGCAGGCGGCAAGGAGCAGGCGGCAAGGAGCAGGCGGCAAGGAGCAGGCGGCAAGGAGCAGGCGGCAAGGAGCAGGCGGCAAGGAGCAGGCGGCAAGGAGCAGGCGGCAAGGAGCAGGCGGCAAGGAGCAGGCGGCAAGGAGCAGGCGGCAAGGAGCAGGCGGCAAGGAGCAGGCGGCAAGGAGCAGGCGGCAAGGAGCAGGCGGCAAGGAGCAGGCGGCAAGGAGCAGGCGGCAAGGAGCAGGCGGCAAGGAGCAGGCGGCAAGGAGCAGGCGGCAAGGAGCAGGCGGCAAGGAGCAGGCGGCAAGGAGCAGGCGGCAAGGAGCAGGCGGCAAGGAGCAGGCGGCAAGGAGCAGGCGGCAAGGAGCAGGCGGCAAGGAGCAGGCGGCAAGGAGCAGGCGGCAAGGAGCAGGCGGCAAGGAGCAGGCGGCAAGGAGCAGGCGGCAAGGAGCAGGCGGCAAGGAGCAGGCGGCAAGGAGCAGGCGGCAAGGAGCAGGCGGCAAGGAGCAGGCGGCAAGGAGCAGGCGGCAAGGAGCAGGCGGCAAGGAGCAGGCGGCAAGGAGCAGGCGGCAAGGAGCAGGCGGCAAGGAGCAGGCGGCAAGGAGCAGGCGGCAAGGAGCAGGCGGCAAGGAGCAGGCGGCAAGGAGCAGGCGGCAAGGAGCAGGCGGCAAGGAGCAGGCGGCAAGGAGCAGGCGGCAAGGAGCAGGCGGCAAGGAGCAGGCGGCAAGGAGCAGGCGGCAAGGAGCAGGCGGCAAGGAGCAGGCGGCAAGGAGCAGGCGGCAAGGAGCAGGCGGCAAGGAGCAGGCGGCAAGGAGCAGGCGGCAAGGAGCAGGCGGCAAGGAGCAGGCGGCAAGGAGCAGGCGGCAAGGAGCAGGCGGCAAGGAGCAGGCGGCAAGGAGCAGGCGGCAAGGAGCAGGCGGCAAGGAGCAGGCGGCAAGGAGCAGGCGGCAAGGAGCAGGCGGCAAGGAGCAGGCGGCAAGGAGCAGGCGGCAAGGAGCAGGCGGCAAGGAGCAGGCGGCAAGGAGCAGGCGGCAAGGAGCAGGCGGCAAGGAGCAGGCGGCAAGGAGCAGGCGGCAAGGAGCAGGCGGCAAGGAGCAGGCGGCAAGGAGCAGGCGGCAAGGAGCAGGCGGCAAGGAGCAGGCGGCAAGGAGCAGGCGGCAAGGAGCAGGCGGCAAGGAGCAGGCGGCAAGGAGCAGGCGGCAAGGAGCAGGCGGCAAGGAGCAGGCGGCAAGGAGCAGGCGGCAAGGAGCAGGCGGCAAGGAGCAGGCGGCAAGGAGCAGGCGGCAAGGAGCAGGCGGCAAGGAGCAGGCGGCAAGGAGCAGGCGGCAAGGAGCAGGCGGCAAGGAGCAGGCGGCAAGGAGCAGGCGGCAAGGAGCAGGCGGCAAGGAGCAGGCGGCAAGGAGCAGGCGGCAAGGAGCAGGCGGCAAGGAGCAGGCGGCAAGGAGCAGGCGGCAAGGAGCAGGCGGCAAGGAGCAGGCGGCAAGGAGCAGGCGGCAAGGAGCAGGCGGCAAGGAGCAGGCGGCAAGGAGCAGGCGGCAAGGAGCAGGCGGCAAGGAGCAGGCGGCAAGGAGCAGGCGGCAAGGAGCAGGCGGCAAGGAGCAGGCGGCAAGGAGCAGGCGGCAAGGAGCAGGCGGCAAGGAGCAGGCGGCAAGGAGCAGGCGGCAAGGAGCAGGCGGCAAGGAGCAGGCGGCAAGGAGCAGGCGGCAAGGAGCAGGCGGCAAGGAGCAGGCGGCAAGGAGCAGGCGGCAAGGAGCAGGCGGCAAGGAGCAGGCGGCAAGGAGCAGGCGGCAAGGAGCAGGCGGCAAGGAGCAGGCGGCAAGGAGCAGGCGGCAAGGAGCAGGCGGCAAGGAGCAGACGGCAAGGAGCAGACGGCAAGGAGCAGACGGCAAGGAGCAGACGGCAAGGAGCAGACGGCAAGGAGCAGACGGCAAGGAGCAGACGGCAAGGAGCAGACGGCAAGGAGCAGACGGCAAGGAGCAGACGGCAAGGAGCAGACGGCAAGGAGCAGACGGCAAGGAGCAGACGGCAAGGAGCAGACGGCAAGGAGCAGACGGCAAGGAGCAGACGGCAAGGAGCAGACGGCAAGGAGCAGACGGCAAGGAGCAGACGGCAAGGAGCAGACGGCAAGGAGCAGACGGCAAGGAGCAGACGGCAAGGAGCAGACGGCAAGGAGCAGACGGCAAGGAGCAGACGGCAAGGAGCAGACGGCAAGGAGCAGACGGCAAGGAGCAGACGGCAAGGAGCAGACGGCAAGGAGCAGACGGCAAGGAGCAGACGGCAAGGAGCAGACGGCAAGGAGCAGACGGCAAGGAGCAGACGGCAAGGAGCAGACGGCAAGGAGCAGACGGCAAGGAGCAGACGGCAAGGAGCAGACGGCAAGGAGCAGACGGCAAGGAGCAGACGGCAAGGAGCAGACGGCAAGGGAAAGAGTAAGGAAGACAGTGAGATGGAGAAGAACAAAGAAAGGAACCAACCAAAGGAAGGAAGAAACGAGAAGTGAATAACCAAAATGACCGCAAATAGAGGTCGTGGAACCGTCCGTCTCCGGACGCAGGCGCTAACTACCCTCTTGAGGGGGAGGGACTCCTTTTAATCGCCTCTTACGACAGGCAGGAATCCCTCGGGCCTATTCTAACCCCCGGACCCGCAGGGAGGGTACTGGGATGTGATGGGCGTCCACAATCTCGGCATGTGATTCTGGAAGTACAGCGGGAAGACTGTGGCCCAACGTCCAGCTCTTAAAGCACCGCATTGGGGGAAGGATATAGGGCTTTACATCACAGCCATAGACCATCGTCTTGACCTTCTCAGGCAATGTATCACCCTCAAAGGCCGAGATGAAGTCACCGATGGCAACCTGATTATCCCTCAGTCCCCAGTGGACACGCTAAATGAAATGTACACCTCGCCGCTCTAAATTGGTGCACAGCTCGTCTTCAGACTACAAAAGAAGGTCCCTGTGAAAAATGATACCCTGGACCATATTTAAGCTCATGTGGCAAGATGGTTACAAAAACAACCCCCAGTTTGTCACAAGCGAGTAACTCCGATGTCTGGGCAGAGGATGATGTTTTGATCAAGACTGACCCAGACCTCATTTTGGACAATCCCTCCACGTCTCCAAACTTGTCCTCTAAAAGCACAACAAATAACTGAGGCTCGATTATCATGAAAGATTCCCCATCAGTTCTCGAACATACAAGGTAGCAGGGCTAATAATATCCACTGCCATCCTTAGTCTGACGTTACTCCCATCGTGTGGCCAAGGAGGGAAACGATTTGGGGTCATACTTCTGTGAATTGAATTGAGCTCATGATTGATTACAGACTGCTGGTGTTTCATGACTAGGAAGAGATGATAGACTACATTGCGTGTCATCTGCACTGATGTCACCGATCAGGGGCCCTGACCACAGGTGCCACCCAGGAGCATCAGAGGACGCCTGACAGAATGGCGACTGTCGGGAGCCCCGATGCCCTAAGGCAGAGCCGCATAAACACGGAAAACCGCACGCGTGCAAAGCGAGGTGCAGCGAGTGCCTCCACAGTGCATCGGTTCAACTCGGCATACTTCGCCTCAACTTGGCTTGCTACGTGAGGCCGACGCTGTGCGCTGCAGAATGCGCTGCCAGACTGCTTAGTCAACATTGGAATACGTAAGTGCAAGACAATTACCGGAATAATGGAACCATCTGCTCCAAAAAAAAGGGAAAATTGCCGTAAGTCAATTTCAACCGGAATGGGAACCCTCCTACGTTTTCGTGCGTTGTGACGATAAAGCCAAATGTCTAATCTGTGGTACACTAATTACGTGTGTCAGAAAATCGTCTATTGAAAGGCACTACAGCAAATTGCATTCAGAAAAGTATAGTGATATAACAGGGGATGCCAGAGAGGAAGAATTACGGAAGTTGCAAACTCTTGCAGAAGAGAATTCTGTATCTACAAACGAGGTTTGTTGCAAGTACTTTAGCATGTATACTTTGGTTAAACATCATGCGAAAGGAAATAACATTTGTTTAAATTCCTTAGTTTTCGTTTTCGCAAAAATTATTTGTCTACTTTAGGGTGAAGAAGATGAGGGGTGTTGCGAAAGGACTCTCAGAGCTAGTTACAAAGTTGCTCTACGTTTAGCAAGAGCTGGTAGGCCATTTATGGACGGGCCATTAATAAATAACATTATGTTGAACGTAGTAGAGAAAATGCATCCCACATTAGCTCCCGCGTACAGCAGAATACCACTTTCCAGAATGAAAATACATCGGAGAATCAACGACATAGCTGAGAATTTGCATGAACAACTGGCAGCCAAAATTGAAAACTTCCTATCGTACTCCATCGCACTTGAGTCCACGGATATTAACGACACGGCTCAGTTAGCAATACTTTTGCGTGGCCTGGACGACGACCTACATGCAACGGAAGAGCTCCTGGATATGATTTCGTTGAAGGACACTTACAAGGGCGGATATTTTAGGAGCTGTTGAAATGGCAGCTGAAGGAATAGGACTCCCTTGGGAAAAGCTGTTTTCCGTAACCACAGCAATGTGCTTTAAAGCAAAAGGGCTTATTGGCCTACTGCGGAAAAAACTTAACATGCCGAATTTACCTTCCGTTCATTGTTTTCCACACCAAGAGGCTCTTTGTGCGAAAGTTATCGGTCTTCAAGATGTGATAAAGGTAGTGGTGCGTATCGTGAACTACATTCGTTCTCATGGACTCACTCATCGTCAATTCAAAGAATTTTTGATTTCCTTTGAAGAGGAGTATCCAGATATTCCCTACCACGCTGAGGTGCGCTGGCTGAGCAAAGGGAAAATGATTTCCCGAATTTTTCGACTACGCCACACCGTGGCTCAGTTTTTGGAGAGCGAAGGACGTCCGGAGGCACTTTTTCATGACCCTGAATGGGTAGCTGATTTAGGATTTTTAGCAGACATTATGGCTCTCCTAAATGATTTAAGTCTGAAACTCGAAAAAGAAAACAATCACATCAACGACATGATCAGCAAAATAATCGCTTTCAAGTATAAACTAAAGCTCCTCAAAAACAACCTTTCAGAGAAAAATACGCAACACTTTCCTGAACTAGGTAAGCGAGATATAAATTGCACCTTTATCAAAACAGCCTGATTTTTATAACCGCTCTAATCAAAACGGAACTATGTTTTTGTTTGACAGCATCTGTGCAGGAAGGAGCGCGCTTTGATAAATGCGTCGGGTGCTACAGTCCCTTGAAAATCCGTTTAACGACCGATTCCAGGTAATGTGCCGGTATGTGACATATAGCTAAATAAAGGAGATTGCGTTACATATGCAAGTGTAACATTACATTAAAACCAATAGTACAAATTACATGTTTATTAAAATCTATCGCATTTTAGTACTTCGAAACAACGGCTTACATTACTTACATTTATTAACATTGGCTTTGTTATTGTTTCAGGAAATTACCTACCTACAGCCAATTCTCGATGTTTTTGTGAAACCTTTTTCGATGGATATTGAAAGTGAGCCTTCAGATTTACATTTCGAACTAATTGATTTGCAAAACTATGTTCACCGAAAGGATGTGTTTTACAATACAAAAGGTTTGCTCCAATTCTACCAGAATTTGCCGAAGGAAGAATTTCCCAAGTTACACAGAGAAGCAGCAAAGATTATTTCTATGTTTGGTTCCACTTGTGTATGTGAAAGGCTTTTTCTGTTTTGTCTTGCACGAAAACTAGATTCTGTGCGAGTATTTCTAATTGTAATTAAAAAATTCTCTCAGAATTGCTGTCAGCCAATCTCTTGTTCCAGTTCTTAGGAGCATAATTGCAAATAAAATAAAGAGCACACAGGAAGATACATTTGTGTTGAAATCAAATTTAAGATTTTTACCATTACTGTTATTATATGAATCTCTTTTGTACCGGTAGACCAAACTAAGCTCTCCACCTAGTGTACATTAGTATTTGGCAATGACGAAGACAACAGGGTAAAAGCTTTGCAACAGGTCGAGACAGGCGGCGCGAGCGACACAAGCTAAGGAAGTGAGAGGCAGCGCTGTTGCGCAAAGCCTTGGAGTGGGGGGTCTGCACCGTCGTCAACATAGCGCAGCCGTCTTCTGCACTGTGCGATGCACCGGTGCATGCACCTTGTGAGGCCCTGCCCTAGGGCGATGGGCATCTACCCCATGGCATACATGGGGAGTTAATGGCACAGGTATCAGCAGAGCGATTCCTGTGTGGTCGGGGGGCTGCAACCAACAGGGAACATCGAGGCCCCACCACAACAGACTGGTTATTGTGCTGGATATCAGGTGCAAAAAAAGTCCATGGCCATCGTCAACGCAGAAATTGACACTGCAAAGTGCATGGTGGAAAACGCACCCAGGTCAGTGTTCTCACCCAAGAGATGGAGAATGGACAGGACTGCAATTCGACGATGAGAAGGTGAGCTGAAGATCACAATGCACGATGGACACGATGCACCATGTAAGGTGCCCTTCCCAGATTGGTTCGCTCTTTGGGAAAATTTTGTAGAATGGTCAAACCCTACATGGGACCATCACACAAAGGCCGAAACGTGTGAAACTTCTTTTAGTCGCCTCTTACGACAAGGAGGAATACCTCAGGCCTATTCTAGCCCCCAGACTTGCAGGGGGAACGATCTAGTAAGCACGGTTAGGTTTGTCGTGCCTACGATTCTATATGCAAAGCTTTGTATTCCATTTACAACATACTCTGCAAGCCACCTAATGGTTTGTGGCATAGTGTACTCTCAGAACCACTATCTGATCCTCCAATCCTGCTCCACTCGGGAACAGTGCGTGGGAAGAATAATTGTCGGTAAGCCTCTGTATTGGCACTGATTTCTCGAATTTTCTCCTCCAGGACAATACGCGAAATGTATGTGGCGGAAGTAACGTGTCTCACTCCTGGAAGGTACTGTCCCAGAATTCCAGTAGTAAATCTCTCTGGGATGCATAACATTAGTAGAGCAAAGTATATGTCACCCCCCTTTCCATTGTTGCCAAATTTATTCAAGATGGCGGCTTGTAGACTTGGCAACAGTGCATGACGTCATCCAAGATTGCTGCTTTTGGCGGGAGGATAGGTCAATTGGCCTATGTCCATTAACCCCACCCCCAAGAAAAATGACGGGAATTTTGAATTTTGGCGGGAAAATAGGTCAACTCGACTACGACCACTAACCTAACCATCCAGAAAAAATTGGCGCCAAATTCAAATTCCAACACGAAACCGTACTTGTCTTTATTATTATTCATTATTATTGATTATCATTTACTGGCATTCATTATAATTTATTATTATGCACGTGTGTATGCAATCCAACTGTGTTAATTCATACCCCTGTCACCAGAGAGCGCCGCTGTGACGGCATGCAAGATGGGGGCTTTTGGCAGGAAAATAGGTCAATTCAGCTATGTCCACTAACGTAAGCCTCCACAAAATATGGCCGCAAATTTGAATTCCAAGAGGATAATGGCAGGTTTCTCTTTTTTATTCTTTATATCAAGTACATGTCCAGCTGGGTTATTTGATATCTGCCCCACCTCCATTACGTGATTAAAGATTGCCAACTGGGCCGCATCCTAAGTCCACCAAGTTTGAATTTTCGTGGTCACTTATGCTTCCACCGCTAAATTATTAAAATCTCGTCATTTGTACTACGCTAAGTCACAAGGTGGGAAAATGACTATTTCAGGCATTTTGGTCATGCAGTTGTGTCCCAACTCACTTAGTAAACATCCTCAAGATGCTCACACCATGAACTGCAGAGCGCAGCTGACGTACCCACAGTCAGCTGAGGCCCCGCGCACCATGTAGGCAGCGACCAGCCCCCAGCTGCTGGCGTCCCAGTGTCCACCACACCGCTTGCCTTAAGTAAACTTGTTTTGGCGAGCACTTAACGCTGGACAGGATGGAACCTGTCCATGGCTAAGTCACAACAGTCGGCCGTTCGATCCAGCACGTGGTGGACAGACAACGCATGCTTGCACTTTTGGTGGCAAAGTTGTCTTTCTGGACAGGTTCGAAGAGGTCCATATTCACGTCAAACACCCGCCGATTGGTCTGCATTCCACCACGAGTCTCAGTCATGGACAAAAGAACACCTTTCGCGCCAAAGTTGTTTTTTTAGGACACTGGATTCTCCCCTGACGTCATACAACGGTCCGAGATGTTTGCTACAAAGTTCTATCATGTGACATGCTGAATGCTATTCTTTATTATTATTCATTATCATTTATTATTATTGTGGTTCATGGTGTGGGTTCCTGCAGTCATGTCCTAGCTCATGAACCACGGGCAACGTATGAGTGGCCAAGTAAGTGGTCCCGACAGTTGGGGTACCAGTTACTTTGGAATAAGGCTGGGCATCTCTGACATATTCTGAGTCGTCGTCACCTTTGTGCTCATACGGCGAAGACTACCAAATCCACCGGTTAGTCTCTCAACCGTTAGGGATAAAACCGAATGGGACTCGGGGCAAGTAAGGCTAGCAACCTGCTTCCCTGGCACTATAAATATGATGCTGGCAACAATCAGAGCAAAATGCCTCGGACCTTTGGAGGTGATGGAGTCCCACCTCAACTGACAAACCAGGGACTTCTAAGATACGACTTGGCAAACAAATGGTAATGAGATGGGGAGCTATTAATATCAATGCGGGCTACTCTGGGAAGAAGGTAGAGCTGGCAGAGGCTGCAAGTAAGATGGGGCTGGACGTTCTAGCTGCTAGTGACATTCGGGTAAGGGGTGAGAAAAGACGAAGTGGGAGAATACAAGGTCTACCTGACAGGAGTCAAAGCAGGAATAGCACAATGGTGTGTAGGGCTTTACATCAGGAAAGAAATGGAACCCAGCGCAGTTGTAATAAGGTATGTAAACGAACGACTGATGTGGATAGATTTGACAGTGTCTAGCAAGAAAATTAGGATTGTGTCAGTATATTCGCGTTGTGAAGGGACAGATCAAGATAAGAAGGATAGTTTTTATGAGGCACTCAGTGATGTAGTTGTTAGAGTAAAGGACTAGGACAGTGTTCTGCTCATGGGTGATTTTCACGCCAGGATTGGAAATCGAACAGAAGGGTATGAAAAGGTTATGGCTAAATTTGGAGAGGATATGGAGGCCCACAGGAACGGGAAACAACTCTTGGATTGCTGTGCCAGTATGGGCTTAGTAATCACAAACTCCTTTTTTAAACATAAGAACATTCACCAGTATACTTGGGAAGGCAGGGGAACCAGATCTGTCATTGACTATATAATAACAGATCAGGAATTCAGGAAGGCTGTGAGGGACACACGTGTCTTCAGGGGATTCTTTGACGACACTGATCATTATTTAATCTGCAGTGAAATTGGGATTGTGAGGCCGAAACTGCACGAGGTCAGGTTCATATGTAGGAGGATAAGAGTGGAGAAACTTCAGGATAAGGAAATCAGGCACAAGTACATAACAGCGATCTCAGAAAGGTACAAGTTAGTTGAATGTAGTCAATTACAGTCATTGGAAAAGGAATGGACAAGGTACAGGGACACAGTACTAGAAGTGGCTAAAGAATGTCTTGGAACAGTAGTGTGTAGAAGTAGGATGAAGCAAACAGCTTGGTGGAATGACACAGTTAAGACAGCCTGTAAAGGGAAAAAGAAGGCATATCAAAAATGGCTTCACACTAGAACTCAGGTAGACAGAGAGAGTTATGTTGAAAGAAACAAAGCCAAACAGATAATTGCAGCATCCAAGAAGAAATCTTGGGAAGACTTTGGAAACAGGTTGAAGACTATGGGTCAAGCTGCTGGAAAACCATTCTGGAGTGTAATTAGCAGTCTTCGAAAGGGAGGTAAGAAGGAAATGACAAGTATTTTGGACAGGTCAGGAAAACTGCTGGTGAATCCTGTGGATGCCTTGGGCAGATGGAGGGAATATTTTGAAGAGTTGCTCAATGTAGGTGAAAATACGATCAGTAATGTTTCAGATTTCGAGGTAGACCGGGATAGGAATGATGAAGGAAATAGCACCACATTTGAGGAAGTGGAGAAAATGGTCAATAGATTGCAGTGCAATAAAGCAGCTGGGGTGGATGAAATTAAGTCGGAACTCATCAAATACAGTGGAATGTCAGGTCTTAAATGGCTACACAGGATAATTGAAATGGCCTGGGAGTCGGTTGGTTGGTTGGTTGAGGTTTAAGGGACCAAACAGCAAGGTCATCAGTCCCTTGTTTCAAATATACTCCATTCCGCTAATGGGACATCTCAGTAAAGTCACAAACAATAAAACGGAGAAAGGGAAAAACGTAAAAGGGCAGTCACGTTGTCATTGGTAAAAAACAAAATGAGCGAAGTCAGCAAGAGAACGAACCCAACACTATGCTGAAGCAGTATAGGCAAGACCACCTGTGACTTAAAACGTCAAACTGTTATAATGTAGAAAGTACGTATGGGAATAGAAAGACTTCTTCTTCATGTGCCGTCTCCTCTAAGAAGGTTGGCTGTCATCATGGCAATTTCTGATCTTGATTTGGCCGATCTAAGGAGTTCTGACGTTGAAAAGTTGTACCAATTTTTTAGATTGTCAATCCAGGATGTCCGTCTTCTACCCCTCGTTCTCTTCCCACAAATTTTCCCTTCTAGTATTATTCGCAATATTTTGTAATTTACTCCCCTAATAACATGGCCTAAATATTGTAGCTTCCTTACTTTAATAGTTTTAATTAATTCTTTTTCCTTTCCCATTCTTCTTAGGACATCTTGATTAGTAATCCTCGATACCCAACTAATTCTAAGTATTCTTCTATATGCCCACAGTTCAAAAGCTTCTAAACTGTTCATGGCCTTCTTTTTCAATGTCCACGCTTCCATTCCGTATAATAATTTTGAGAATACATAGCATCTTAGCAACCTCATTTTTGTGTTTAAACAAATGTCTCTCGAACAGAATGCATTTTTCATCTTATTAAAGATACTTCTGGCCTGTCCTATTCTCGATTTAATTTCTTCTGAGCTTTCAATCTCCTCATTTACAATTGTTCCGAGATATTTAAATTTACGTACTTGATCGACTCTTTCCCTATTGCTTGTAAGATTTTCTTGTTGGTGTGTTTTAGATATCACCATGAACTTAGTCTTGCTTACATTAAGAGTCAAGCCAAATTCTTCACTTTTTTCTGCGACTTTGTCAAGAAGTAATTTTAGATCTTTGAGGTTTCCAGCTAGTAGTACAGTGTCATCAGCAAACCTAACATTGTTAATGTTTAGCCCATTCACTTTAATGCCAGCTATTTCATCTGATAGAGCTGCCTGGATTATGTCTTCTGAATACATATTAAACAATAAGGGTGAGAGAACGCAACCTTGTCTCACACCCCTCTTTATTTCTATATCATTCGATAATTCATTTTCTACCTTCACGGTTGCGGTTTGATTGTAGTAGAGGTTGTATATAATGCGGATGTCTTTCTTATCAAGTGTTTTCTTTTCTAACAATTCTATGAGATGATCATGACGAACTTTGTCAAATGCTTTATTATAATCCAGAAAGCACACATATAGTGGCTGGTTAACCTCCATACATCGTTGCGCTAATATGTTAAAAGCAAACAATGCTTCTCTTGTACCGAGGGAACTTCTAAAACCGAATTGTGTTTCACTTATACCTTCTTCTACTTTTTTGTATATTCGTTGGTGTATAACTTTTAGAAATATCTTTAAGGTGTGACTCATTAAGCTTATTGTACGGTGATCATTACAAGTTTTGGCATTAGCCTTTTTGGGTAATGTAACAAAGGTAGATGTCAACCAATCCCTAGGAATAATTCCCGAATTATAAATATCATTAAACAATTGTACAAATATATCTATATGGTCTATTCCTATGAGTTTCAGGATGTCACTTGGTATCTTATCCGGTCCAGGGGCTTTTCCTGTCTTCGATTTGTTGATAACATGTAATATTTCTTCTTTCGATATGCTTGGTCCTCGTTCTCCAATCATGTTATCATAAAATTTTTGATCTTTTCTTGTGTCTTCAAATAGTTCTTTGACATATTCTGTCCACCTGTCCAGTTTACCTTTAACATCAGGAATTATTTTGTCATTTTTATCTAACAATAAACTTGTACTTTTCTTTTTATTAAGTCCAGCTAAATCTTTAACTTTTTTGTGTAAGTTGAAACTATCATGTCTTGTTTCATAACTCTCAATTTCAGAGCATTGTTCCTTGTACCATTCTTCTTTTGCTCGCCGTGTTTCTTTTCGTATTTCTGCATGTAATCTTTTATACTCACTTTCGTCTCTATTTTTAAGTATTCTTCTTTGTTCCATCAATTGTAATATCTTCTCTGTCATCCACTTCTTTTTCATGTTGTCGTGTTTGGTCACCATTATGTTTTTACATGCATTATTTAATGTGTCTTTTATAAGTTCCCATTTGCCATCAATATCTTCTGTTTGATTATTCTTTATCCTAACTAATTCCTTATTAATCTCTTCAGAAGTCTTTTGTTTAGTCAAGGGGTCTCTTAGAATAGTTGTATTTATATAGTCCTTCTTTTGTTTCTTTTGTATGGCTTTCAGTTTCACATGGAACTTTGCTACTAAAAGGTTATGATCAGAAAATATATCAGCTCCCGGATATGTTTTCACACCATGAATAGAATTTTTGTACCTCTTGTTTATAAGTATGAAATCAATTTGATTTCTGCAAACTTCTTCATTACAGTCTCTTGGTGATTTCCAAGTATAAAGTCTTCGTTTAGGGAGTTTAAAAAATGTGTTTGTAATAGACAGATTGTTTTCCTGGCAAAATTGTGACAGCAATCTCCTCTTTCATTTCTTGTTCCTAAACCAAAAGGTCCAATAAGATCACCTTCACTTCCTTCACCTATTTTGGCATTAAAATCTCCCATGATGATAATAATGTCTCTGCTTTTTGAGGTTCCTATTGCTTGTGTTAATTCTTCATAAAATTTTCCTATTTCTTCTTGTTCTTTGTCGGCTGTTGGAGCATAGATTTGGATTAAATTAATATTTGTTTGTTTCGTTTGTAAATGTAGACTGACCAAGCCTTAAAAAAAAGGGTAAAAACAGAGTAAATGGGGAAGAAAAGAGGATTTCGGTCAGGGAGGTGAACCGGGAATCTCCGAAAACTGCCTACAGTGGGAGACACCCAAACACTCACCGCCCTGCCCCAACACCAAAGAGATTAAAAACCTTAAAACTGAGAATAAAAACCACTCTCCCGGAGGAAACCGAGAACCACAGAGACCATCTGGGAATCGTCAGCCAACATCAAAGGTAAAGTGTGGGCGAGTCTGTACTTAGCACGCAGAGCCAAAAGAAGGGGGCATTCAACCAAAATGTGTGCTACTGACTGGAAGGCTCCAAAACCACATAGTGGGGGTGGCTCATCACGCAAAAGAAAACCATGGGTCAGCCTTGTATAGCCAATGCGGAGACGACACAGTGTGGTCGAGTCCTTTCGGGAGGGGCGAAATGAAGAATGCCACATGCATGGTGTCACCTTAATTGCACGAAGTTTATTAGACAGGGGAGTAGCCTCCCAAGAATTGGCCCATGACTGTGCGAAGTGGGATTTGATGTGAAGCCGTAAATCCACTGCAGGAGGGGTTACAGAAAACGAGGGGTAAGCAACTGCTCCCCCAGCCAAACGATCAGCGACCTCATTACCCGGGATACCCACATGGCCATGGACTCAAGGGAAGTCAATGGAACAAGCAGCATGGTGAGTATCAGCGAGATGGTCATGGATGGCAGAGACCAAGGGATGGTGCGAAAAACACCGGTCAATAGCAAGAAGGCCACTCATCGAGTCCGTACATAACTAAACGCGGTTGTGTTGGGATTGTTTAATAAAGGTAAGGGCCTGGGAAATTGCCATCAATTCCGCAGTAAACACCCCACATGTAGGTGGCAGCAGATGACTTTCTGTTCCAACAGAGGACGTGAATGCATACCCAACATGATCAGCAGATTTAGAGCCATCAGTGTAAAAACAACAGCATCCCGAAACTCCCATAAAATTTGGTGGAAAAAGGAACGGAACACCACCGGGGGGATGGAATCTTTTGGACCGCGGCGGAGATCCATCCGAAGTCGAGGCCGAGGAACTAACCAAGGAGGGTGGAGGGGAGGGAGCGAGGAAGACAGGACAAAGAAGGAAGCTGAATATCACGGCAAAGAGACGCAAGGCGCAGCCCAGCCGCTAAACCCGCCCGAGGGCGGGAGTCGGGTGGGCGACGTCCATGGTCTGGGAACAGGATAGAATAGGAAGGATGAGTGGGAGAGGAACGGATAGTGAGTGCATAAGACACCAGAACCTGCGAACGCTGAACAGAAAGGGGGGGATCCCAGCTTCAACCAGGAGATTATCAACAGGGCTAGTTGGGAAAGCACCGGTGGCCAAACAGATACCACGATGGTGGACTGGATCCAGCACGTGCAGTGTGGAAGGAGCAGCTGAACCATAAACTTGACAACCATAGTCCAAACGAGACCAAACTAGAGCACGATAAAGATGGAGGAGGAGGGAACGGTCCGCACCCCAAGAGGAGTGGGCAAGGAAGCGAAGGCCATTGAGTTTACGGAAACATCCTACCTTCAGAGGTCTGGTATTGGGCAGCCAAGTGAGCTTGTTGTCGAAAAGAAGACCCAGGAAACGAAACTGTGGGACCACAGGCAATCGTTGTGCAGCGAGATAGAGCTCTGGATCAGGGTGGATCGTAGTACGGCGACAGAAGTGGACCACTCGCGATATTAAAGGAGAGAATTGAAACCCGTGTGAGAGGGTCCATGCAGAGGCACGCTTTATAGCCACCTGGAGCTGCCGTTCTGCAGATGCCATCGAGGAGGAACTAACCCAAATGCAGGAATCATCCACATACAGGGCAGGGGCGACGAAGGGACCGACAGAGGGCACAAGTCCATCTATAGCAATGAGGAAAAGGACACTCAAGACAGAACCCTGTGGGATGCCCGTCTCCTGGGTCCGTGGAGAACTAAAAGCAGTACCAACCCGAACTCTGAATGACCGATGGATCAGGAACTGGCGGATAAAAATCGGGAGTGGGCCCCGAAGACCCCACTGATGAAGGGTATGTAAGATGTGATGGCGCCAGGCCGTGTCATAGGCCTTGCGAAGGTCAAAAAACACTGCAACCAAATGGCGGCGCTGGGAAACAGCCTGCCGAACTGCGGATTCCAAGCGAAGTAAATGATCGATTGGAGACCGTCCCTCTCGAAAGCCACACTGGTAAGGGGACAATAGATCCTGAGATTCGAGGACCCAGTTGAGCCGACGGGCTACCATCCGTTCAAGTAACTTACAAACAACATTGGTCAAACTAATTGGCCGATAGCTGTCAACAGATAGGCGGTTCTTACCAGGCTTAAGGACAGGAACCACAATGCTATCCCTCCACTGAGAAGGAAGTCACCCTGGAGCCAGATACAGTTAAACACCCGAAGAAGATGTTGCCGTTGTGGAGCACTGAGATGTTGAAGCAGTTGGTTATGAATGGAATCTGGGCCAGGGGCTGTATCATGAGAAGAAGATAGAGCAGAAAGAATTTCCCATTCAGTAAAAGGTTCGTTGTAAGATTCTGACTCACAAGGGGTGAAACATAAGGTGGAAGCTTCAGCCCGCTGTTTTTGATGAAGGAAAGCAGCTGGATAGGAGGCTGACGCTGATGCCACTGCATAAGGGGTCGCAAGATGTTCTGCAAGAACTAATGGGTCTGTACAAATGCAATCTGGGAGGTGAAGACCTGGGAGGGTGGACTGCTGATGGCAACCTTGGAGAGAGCGAAGTGTAGCCCATACCCGTGACAGAGGGACAGTAGAACCAAGGGAAGAAACGAATCGTTCCCAACATATGCGCTTGCTCTGTTTGATTAAATAACGGGCTTTAGTGCGAAGGCGTTTAAAGGTAGTAAGGCTGGCTACGGATGGGTGCCTCGTGAAGTGTTGCAAAGCTCGACGGCGATCACGGATGGCAATGGCAATGGCCGTACTCCACCACGGGACTTGCCGACGACGACATGGTCCAGACGAGCGCGGGACAGGAAGGCTAGCAGCGCGAACAATCGCGTCAGACGTCACGTAGGACGTCATCAATACAACCAGACAAAGAGGGAGAAAACACGACCTGTGCAGTGTATAGCGGCCAATCGGCGCGTTGGAAAGACCAGCGAGGTAACCTGTCCATCGGGGAGCGGGAAGAGAGCGTGATAATCAACGGGAAATGGTCACTATCACAAAGGTCGTCGTGTGGCGACCAGTGTAATGAAGGGAGGAGAGAGGGAGAAGAAAGAGAAAGATCAATGGCAGAGAAGGTACCATGACCGGCACTGAAATGAGTAGGGGAGCCATCATTAAGAAGGCACAGGTCGTGGACAGCAATAAATTGGGCTATAAGAAGACCTCGTCTAGATGGAAAGGCACTGCCCCACAAAGGATAATGAGCATTAAAATCCCGAAGGACGAGGAAGGGAGGAGGAAGTTGCTGAAGAAGGGTGGTTACGGCAGCAGGTGTAAGAGTCCTGTCAGGAGGGAGATAAAGATTGCAAACTGTGACTGCAGATTCTAAGTGGACCCTAACAGCAACCGCTTCCAATGTAGTTTGGAGAGGAATCCACGTGCTAGCAATGTCTGTACGGACCAACGTACAAACGCCACCAGAAGCCCGTAAGGGTCCGACCCGATTTCGACAGAAAACACGGAACCCACGGAGGGTCGGTGAGTGAGCATCAGTAAAATGAGATTCCTGGAGAACAACACAAGCTGCAGAGTAGGACGACAGAAGGGATTTGAATTCCGGAAGGTGACGATAGTATCCATTACATTTCCATTGGAGAACCACAGATTGATGGTTTAAATGGGGGCTAAACACGCTAAATCCAGTCATACCGCCGGGTCCCCACCCGTCACCGACAAGGAGGGGGCGACATCCATGAACGACAGGTCAGAATCCGGATGTGAAGTCGGGGGAGGGACCTCCGGTGACACCAGAGGCTCTTTGTCCCGGGACTTATGTTTCTTCTTCTTTTCAGGCTGAGATTGAGGAGGGCTGTGTGGCATAAAGCAGCCAGCTGCAGCAAGATCAGGAACAGAAAGAGACCGGGCGACCTGGGGGCCGACAGACCGCGGCTCTCGCGGTCGTCGCGCGGCAGCAGACCTTTGGCCTGGAAGGTGCCGGGAAGGGGCATCCCAGGAGAGGCGCCCTTGACCGGCAGACGCCGAAGGAGTGGGACACTTCTCCGGCTGGGGAGGGGGAGCAGCGCCCATAGGAGAAGGTGTGGGAGCCGCAGGGGTGGGGGGAGGGGGGAGGGAGGAGGGGGGGATGGAGGAGGGGGGGATGGAGGAGGGGGGGATGGAGGAGGGGGGGATGGAGGAGGGGGGGATGGAGGAGGGGGGGATGGAGGAGGGGGGGATGGAGGAGGGGGGGATGGAGGAGGGGGGGATGGAGGAGGGGGGGATGGAGGAGGGGGGGATGGAGGAGGGGGGGATGGAGGAGGGGGGGATGGAGGAGGGGGGGATGGAGGAGGGGGGGATGGAGGAGGGGGGGATGGAGGAGGGGGGGATGGAGGAGGGGGGGATGGAGGAGGGGGGGATGGAGGAGGGGGGGATGGAGGAGGGGGGGATGGAGGAGGGGGGGATGGAGGAGGGGGGATGGAGGAGGGGGGATGGAGGAGGGGGGGATGGAGGAGGGGGGGATGGAGGAGGGGGGGATGGAGGAGGGGGGGATGGAGGAGGGGGGATGGAGGAGGGGGGGATGGAGGAGGGGGGGATGGAGGAGGGGGGGATGGAGGAGAGGGGTCCAGGATGGGGGTAAGGAAGGGGTGAAGATGTAACCAAGGCGTAGCTAGAGGTTATGGACACAGGGTGAAGTCTTGCATATTTCTTACGGGCCTCTGTGTAGGTTAAACGATCGAGGGACTTATACTCCTGTATCTTTTTTTCCTTCTTATATACTGGGCAATCTGGTGAACGTGGAGAATGACTACCATGACAATTTACACATACAGGAGGGGGAACACAGGGACTCCCCTCATGGAGTGGACGTCCACAGTCACCACAGAGAGGGGCCTGGAAACAGCGGGAAGACATGTGACCAAACCGCAAGCACTTAAAATACCTCATAGGAGGTGGGATGTACGGCTTCACATCACAGCGATAGATCATAATCTTAACTTTCTCAGGAAGGGTATTCCCTTCAAAGGCCAGGATAAAGGCACCAGTATCAATACGATTGTCTTTAGGACCCTTCTGAACACGCCGAACAAAGTGAACACCCCGCCGTCCAAGATTATCCCGAAGTTCCTCATCAGTTTGAAGGATGAGGTCCCTGTGAAAAATTACACCTTGTACCATATTTAGAGACTGGTGGGGGTAATGGACACAGGAATTGTGCCAAGATGGGTACAGGCACGAAGGGCCACAGATTGGGCAGCTGAAGTAGTTTTTATCAGCAACGAACCCGACCGCATCTTGCTCACGGAGTCCACTTCGCCAAGCTTCTCTGCAATGTGTTCCACAAAGAATAAAGTTTTGACACTGGTGAAAGTATCTCCATCAGTCCCGGTGCAAACTGGATAACGGGGAAGAGGTTTTGCCCCTAGATGACGGGCCTGACCCTCTTCCCAGGGGGTAGCCATGGAAGGGAAGGCCGAAGAGGCAAGAGAAGCAGCACTTGAGGAATCAGTTCCATGCAGATAGACGGCCACCGAAGAACGGCCAGAGTTCTGGACCCGTATGCGTTTCATTTGCATAGCGTCCGCCCTGACACCACCCACTCTGATCAGGGGCTCTCCTCACGTGCGCCACCCAGCCACAGCAAGGGCCGTCTGGCACGGCGGCCATTGCCGGGAGTTCCGATGCTCCAGGATGACGAGCAACCACTCCAAGGCAGCTCAGGTATCAGAAGTGTGATCCCTTGTGTTCAGGGGGCTCAACCAAAAGGGTACATAGCGACCCCACCACACGGGCTGGCTACCGTGCTGGCTATGCACCCTAGTATCAGACAACGACGTGAAAGAAAAGGTGGAATGTACTAGGAGGGCGCACGTCGGAGACACTAGGTAAGGTGCTCTTCCCCAAATGGCTCACACTACGGAGGAGAAATTTTGTAATGGAGGTCAAACCCCAGAGGGGGACCAAGGAATGCCAAAAAGAGGAGATGATTATGAAACAAAGCCGAATTGGAAAACCAACAGAACCAGGAGGATAGCGGGGCCAACATAAGCAGGGACACTAAGAGAGGGAGAGAGGAGAGGGCGAGGGGAAAGGAGCAAGGAGGGGAAAGGATGGGAAGGGAAAGGAAATGCAGCCCTGGAGAGAAAGAAGGCTGCAATGGCTCATGGCCCCGTGCTCGCCACACACGTATCCACAAAAGAGTTGTGGACCCCCTGGGGGGGCCTGGGAGTCGGGACAGGTTCCATCAGACTGGACAAAAGCAGTAATCACACCAATCTTTGAACATGGAAACAGAAAAGATTGTAACAACTACAGAGCTATCTCTTTAATCAGCGGTGCGGGTAAAATCTTCTCAGGTGTTGTTGAAAGGAAAGTGCGAGTATTAGTTGAGGACCAACTGGATGAAAATCAGTGTGGGTTTAGGCCTCTTAGAGGTTGTCAGGACCAGATCTTTAGCTTACGGCAAATAATGGAGAAGTGTTATGAGTGGAACAGGGAACTGTATCAATGCTTTATAGATCTAGAAAAGGCATATGACCGGGTTCCTAGGAGGAAGTTATTGTCTGTTCTACGATATTATGGAATAGGAGGCAAACTTTTGCAAGCAATTAAAGGTCTTTACATGGATAGTCAGGCAGCAGTTAGAGTTGACAGTAAATTGAGTTCATGGTTCAGAGTAGTTTCAGGGGTAAGACAAGGCTGCAACCTGTCCCCACTGTTGTTCATATTATTTATGGATCGTATGTTGAAAACAATGGACTGGCTGGGTGAGATCAAGATATGTGAACACAAAATGAGCAGTCTTGCATATGCGGATGACTTAGTTGTGATGGCAGATTCGATTGAAAGTTGCAAAGTAATATTTCAGAGCTAGATCAGAAATGTAAGGACTATGGTATGTAGAGTAGCATTTCCAAAACGAAAGTAATGTCAGTGGGAAAGTGATATAAACGGATTGAGTGCCAAATAGGAGGAACAAAGTTAGAACAGGTGGACGGTTTCAAGTACTTAGGATGCATATTCTCACAGGATGGCAACATAGTTAAAGAACTGGAAGCGAGGTGTAGCAAAGCTAATGCAGTGAGCGCTCAGCTACGATCTACTCTCTTCTGCAAGAAGGAAGTCGGTACCAAGACTAATTTATCTGTGCACCGTTCAATCTTTCGACCAACTTTGCTGTATGGGAGTGAAAGCTGGGTGGATTCAGGTTACCTTATCAACAAGGTTGAGGTTACGGATATGAAAGTAGCTAGGATGATTGCAGGTACTAGTAGATGGAAACAATGGGAGGAGGGTGTCCACAATGAGGAAATCAAAGAAAAACTGGGAATGAACTCTACAGATGTAGCAGTCAGGACGAACAGGCTTAGATGGTGGGGTCATGTTACACGCATGGGAGAAGCAAGGTTACCCAAGAGACTCATGGGTTCAGCAGTAGAGGGTAAGAGGAATCGGGGCAGACTAAGGAGAAGGTACCTGAATTCGATTAAGAGTGATTTTGAAGTAATAGGTTTAACATCAGAAGAGGCACCAATGTTAGCACTGAATAGGGGATCATGGAGGAATTTTATAAAGGGGCTATGCTCCAGACTGAACGCTGAAAGGCATAATCAGTCTTAGATGATGATTTATCATCATCATCTCATCATCATCATCATCATCATCATCATCATCATCATTATTATTAATTATCGGTCATTATCATTTATTATTATTATGCAACCGAGAACGCTGTGGTACACTTTTGGATCCGAAGTTTGTTCGACAGTTGAATCAGCCATGACTACAAGACCACGTTTGGTCGCCACGAAACACCTCGCTAAGTTGGTTGACTGTGACTCCCCTCTCCGTGTCTCCCTCCGTCTGCCTGCCTGCCTGTCTGTCTCTCTCTCTCTCTCTCTCTCTCTCTCTGTCTGTCTGTCTGTCTCTCTCTCTCTGTCTCTCTCTGTCTCTCTGTCTAAACACCTCGCTAAGTTGGTTGACTGTGACTCCCCTCTCGGTGTCTCCCTCCGTCTGCCTGCCTGCCTGTCTGTCTCTCTCTCTCTCTCTCTCTCTCTCTCTCTCTCTCTCTCTGTCTCGTGCACGCGACACAGCGAGTAGGTCGCCTTAGTTGACGCGGACACAGTACGTAGAGGTTGATACAAAATTTCTCGTGTTTGGAGTTTTTGCGATATCGGTGTTAAGACAATATTTCAGCTTAAAGGTGAGTGGATGCTACTACACTCTTGTATTGTTCTTATTTGTGACGGTATTACCTACAATTATTGAAGTTAGGTTCGTTTTCCAACGAACGTTGTTATCAAGTGCATGACTCTTCGTGTAAGATGGCGAGATTCCTAATATGCGCTAGTATGGGGATCCAAATAGGCGACAGTGTCGCATATTACGATACCTATAGCATATTGGGGGGAACCCTTTCCCTCACGATTTTTTATATGTAATTTACGCAATACTGTCATCAGATAACAATATTTTATCATTTATTGTAGTAAAATTTTGGAAACTGGTTTATTTTAATTCGATTAAATTATCACAAACAGGGATTACTTTGACTAGTCTTATGATCAGAAATTGGAATGTCTTCTGGAACTTTCTTTCAAGACATTATTTTGCTCATAAGTTGATCAATATTATTCCAAGTTCACAGTACTCCGTTCACAGTACTTATAAAAAATAATCTAACAAAATCATAGAAGTTGAAGTCCTTTAAGAAGTATGTCTGATTATTGTATTTATTCTTTGTATATGGCATTGGTACCTAAAAGTAAAACGTGCGATGAAACTCCATGGTTCGTCCCATTACATGTGTAAGAAATGGCGAGATGGGGTACTTAAAAGCCTCAAAAGTTTTTTCTGTACCAAAACGTAATTTGAAAAGGTATTTGAAGGATAAAAGTTGTACACCCGAGAAGCTGGTTGGTGTTAATCTTGACAGAAGGCCTGTTCTCTCATCTCAACTGCAAGATGAACTAGTGAAATACTGCCTTGCAATGGAAGAGCTATTTTATGCTTTTAAATGTAAAAACATACGAAGCGTGGCCTTCCAGTTAGCTGTCAGGAATAGGCTGAAGAATCCCTTCAATTCAGAAAAGGCTTCAGCAGGAAAGAAATGGCTCCGAGCTTTCCTTAAGAGACATCCCATTTTATCAATGAGAACTCCTCAGGGTCTTGCAGCAGCAAGAGTGAAAATTTTCACTCCAGAAAATGTGCGGAGATTTTGACATTTACGAGTCTGTGCTATCTGAAGTGAACCATGACCCGCATCGAGTCTTAAATGTTGACGAAACTGGGGTGACGTCTGAGCAGCACAAACACAGCAAGGTTATTGCTATGAAAGGGAATACACAAGTTGCTGCCTTGACTTCAGCAGAAAGGGGAAATCTCATCACAGTTGTAACGTGTATGAACGCAGCTGGCACTTAGGTTCCACCACTAATCGTCTTCCCAAGGATGAATATGAAGCAGGAATTGATGGACGGTGCACCAGCAGAATCAATATCAGCTTGTCATGCAAGTGGCTGGATACAAACTCACATTTTTACTCAGTGGTTTGATCATTTTGTGAGTCATGTAAAGCCATCTTTAAATGACCCTGTGATTTTGATTCATGATGGGCATTATTCCCACACAAAGAATCTCGATGTCTTAGATAAAGCACGTGAAAAAATGTTCATATTGTATGTTTGCCACCTCGTACAACGCATATAATGCAGCCACTTGAAGTCGGATTTATGGGGCCTTTGAAACCTATGCCCAAGAGATAGAAACGTGGTTGGCAAGTAACCCAGATTGTGTTGTCAGCCCATTATTAAAAGACAGGTTATTTGGCGTAGCTTACAACCGAGAAGCGACAATGGAAGCATCTGTTAATGCCTTCAGAAAAACAGGTCTCACACCATGCAACAGAAACATCCTTAGGGAACATGAATTTTCAATTCATCGCCATGCTGACGCTCTTCAAGAAAGAGATGCCAGAAACGAAAATGAAACTACTGATGGTGATGGTCAAGCTGTCAGCCCGACAGACATCAGATTTCTCCTACACATCGAAAACCACCTGGAGATTGACCTATTGCACTAACATCGCGTTCGTGCTCTGCTGCGTTACTAACTTCAACTCCTTATGTGAAGCAATTGCAAGAATGTAAGCTGAAGCTAAGAAAGCAGCCACAAAGTTATTTGGGGAGAAGAGTGGAAAATCTTCAAGTCTTAGACCTAAAGCAGGACAATCGTCTAGTGACTCGGCATCCGATGTCCATCTTGATGACAGTGAGGATTCAGACAGCAGTTATGACGACGACGTAGAGTGTCTGTTCTGTACTGGGCGCTTTTATGAAGACAAACACGGGGTGAAATGGGCACAGTGCACGAAATGTTATCGCTGGGCTCATGAAGATTGCGGTGTCACAGAAGACAATTTTGTTTTCCCCGGATTTCGTAAATATAAACCTAAGTAGTGAGAAATGAGTGAAGGATAACAGAAATGAACGAACATGTAAAAATTTTATATTCATATGTCATTATTCTGTAATAAAATAATTAAAGCAAAATATTATTACTGTCTCGTATTAGGAAACCATGATCTCATTTCTACGAAGTGCCTTGTTTGTGAAGATTTAATAACTACTATGAACCATTATTATTGCAAATACGGTAATTGTATGATAAAATTAAATAATGCGAACTGTTGTGAAGTCAACTTTATATCAACGTAGCATAATTCCAAAGCGCAGCCTCCATACGCTAGACACATCATAGCAGCAGCACATGTCTGACTCCTATGACACACTGCGCATATCTCCTGACACGAAATTACACGGCCCCTTAACTAAACATAGCTACACATCCCTGCTCTCACCTCGTCACGTGACCAGCCATGTAAAACCTTTTCAAAATTATTCTTACTTTCACAACTTTTTTTTAAATAAGATCTAATTTACTCCTCCCACTGCACCTAAACTCACACCCATCTCACCATCAACATACGTAAACGTCCTCAACCCAATCTTGACGCTCACATACCACCCCACCAACAATGTCAATCAATTAGTTTACCATTCTCATCCCCTTTTTCGAATTACAAACGTAGCCTCTATCTAAACACCAATCAATTCATTTTTTTCGCACTTTCAAGAGTAAAATTAATTTTACACACACCCCGAAATACCAAACGCAATGAAAGAGTCAAACTTTTATACAGACCATCACGCACGCACACACACACACACACACACACACACACACACACACACACACACACACACCAATATTCAAAGCGTGGACCATATTTCCCACCTCCAGCCTGAATTGAATATTATCATTGCCCCAACATTGTGCCAGCGCTCGATTTGGACCTATTTTTCCGCTCGTAACTGTTGTCACCAGCGGTCCAATATCACTATCAATAGATTGCATAAACTTCCACATAAAAAAATCCCATCCGATTATCTATGTCATCAAGCTGCACCCTCTCACTATAGCATACAAAATCATCTTCTCTAGTCATTATACAACTTTTATCAGCGACACGCCTCACTCGCTATCCCGGCTAATGAATACCCGACCATTACGCGTAAGGCCTGTGAAGACATCGCCGACGCGGGTTTGTGTACTGTAATCATCACCACATTTCATTGGACAACAAGGAAAGACGCGAATTCGCTCGTCGTCGATGTTCTAACGTCTCACTCCTTCCGTCATGCATTACGCTTCATCCATTCAACATACACATTCATTCGCGCCGCCGTTTAGAGACTCCTATATCCGAAAACATACCATCATTCAACACCTATCACTTGCTCTTATATAATAACTCATCCATCAGACCTGGGGGCAAGGTCACCCCTTTCTTTCAGCAGGAGAGAGCTATTTTTTTTTACAGTGTTAGCTAAATTGCGCCATTAACTTATCACCAATCGCGAAACGTATCTTAAGATACGTAAACACTCTTACTCAATTACACAGCTTTCCCGCTGAGGACATGAGCTTCAATATTACAGTTCTTAATCCAATAACCACCAAAACAAGTACTAAATGCTCAAACTAATCCCATTCCACCTTACAAAGCGAGCGTCCAAGCGCCACCGGCGGCATGTCAAGTATTCTATGCCCGATGTTTGGTCCACCAGCCGATGGACTGGGTCCTGGGAGCCGTCCGCGAGGCGTGCATGTACACAGACATACAGAAAACAGAGCAAGCGCTCTCCGAATGTGGAGGTGACTCGATACGCCTGGGTTACATTGACAGGCAATTTTAGAACACAGAACGATAGGTTATGTCGCGGTCGCATCGGTGGATCTGACATAAAATCGAAAGAAATGCGAAACTGATTAGCGCATATGTATAAACTAACCTAATATACACCGAAAGGCGGTGAAAATGAGGACGTACTTGCTTATCTTCTGGTTCGCAGGGAGCAATTTGTACATGGAGTCAAGTATGCGGCAACAAGAGGAATGTAGGAAAACGATTACATCGAAGCGAGTGGAATCAAGAAGGTAGTCAATTTTCTCTCGTTGAGTTCGTATTATAGCGTATGTCTACTTACAAGGGAACCCTCCCCCCCATCGCACCCCCCTCAGATTTAGTTATAAGTTGGCACAGTGGATAGGCCTTGAAAAACTGAACACAGATCAGTCGAGAAAACAGGAAGAAGTTGTGTGGAACTATGAAAAAATAAGCAAAATATACAAACTGAGTAGTCCATGCGCAAGATATGCAACATCAAGGATAGCGTGAGCATAAGAGCGCCGTGGTTCTGTGATTAGCGGGAGCAGCTGCGGAACGAGACGTCCTGGGTTCGAATCCTCCCTCGAGTGAAAAGTTAAATTTTTTTATTTTCAGACAATTATCAAAGTTCAGGCACTCACACAATCAACTTCGCTCTCCAAAATTCCAGGACATGTTCAGATTTGCTTGGACATATGCAAGATTTGTCGGTCTACATACGGAAAAATTTGAAAAAGTTGAAATATATGTTTTGACAGAGCACAGGGAAAACTGTGCGACTGTGAAACTGTTGCATACATTTGTTGCAGTTTATGTGACAAACACTCATGTTTTCATCACTTTTGTGGGAGTGATTATCACATCCACAAGAAAACCTAAATCGGGCAAGAATCTTTTTACCCATTCGCCAAGTGTACAAGTTATGTGGGTCGACAACGTATTCCTGTCATGTAATGCACATGCCGTCACCAGTGTCGTATAGAATATATCAGACGTGTTTTCCTGTGGAGAAATCGGTTGACGTATGACCTTGCGATCAAATGTTTTCGGTTCCCATTGGAGAGGCACGTGCTTTCATCTACTAATCGCACGGTTTTGCGGTGCGGTCGCGAAACACAGACACTAAACTTATTACAGTGAACAGAGACGTCAATGAACGAACGGACAGATCATAACTTTGAAAGAAAGTAAACTTTTCACGCGTGGGAAGATTTGTACCAATGACCTCCCATTCCGCAGCTGCTCACGCTAACCACGGAACCACGGCGCGCCTGTGTTCATATTATCCTTGATGTTGCCTATCTTGCGCACGGACTACTTAGTTTGCTTATTTTTTCATAGTTCCACACAATTACTTCCTGTTTTCTCGATTGATCTGTGTTCAGTTTTTCAAGGCCTATCCACTGTGCCAACTTATAACCAAATCTGAGGGGGGTGCGATGGGGAGGTTCCCTTGTGAGGTAGCAGTGATACACGCGAGTTGAATACTCTGTATCATGCTTTTCAGGAGGACAGGGAATCATTTACGTCTTAACTTACATCTGTGTTAAATGATAACAGAGTGTACGGGATGATGATTGAGATAGAGCTGTAACTAGGTACTATTTAAACGTTGACTCATTTATTCTGGAGAAGGACAAGTTGCTGAAGGTCATTTTTTTTTCAGTGTTCTATTTGGATGCTTTAGTCACGTGACACAGCCTGCGTTCTAGTCGTATGCAGCTACAATACTTTACACATGATAGATTGGATGATTTTCGTAAAAATGTATCGAGCTACGTTGTGTATAAATATCATTCCGTTCTTGTTCTTATTTAACTGTATGCTATTAAATTAAGACACTGAGATCTGTTACTGTAGATCGATATGGTGTGCTAAGCTCCAAGACTTGGTCACATCTCGAGAAATGTGGTGCACTTGGAGAGGTTAGGACTAGGAAAGCTCTATTCAGTCCACAGAGGTGAAGTGTAGCTATATTCGTCTGCTCGGTTGAAGATTAATTGGGTAGCGATGTTGCGGGGTAGGCTGGTCAATGCCGAGGTGAGGATGGTCTTTTAACGTAAGAGGGCGAGATTGCTCTGTGACCATCATACGCAGAGAGATTGATAGAGTACTATGCGCGAGGTCTTAGAAATATGTATCTCGTTGTCTGGTATACTTTGATCGTTTTTGTGTGTTCGAGAATTAAGTGCGAATGGACGTACGGAGCAGTCATCTATCAATGCTCGCTATGATACTTCTAAAGAGGAGGAGGTATGGTTTAGCTATGATAGTGAAGTTAGGAAAACATGCTGTCACATGATTGGCCAGTGTTGGACACTGTAGAATTTTTGGCGGTATCAGCTGTGATGGATAATATTACAGTAGATCGGTGGTGTCTTATCCATCCCATTGGGTGACACATAATGATTGAGTGACAATGCTTGTTTGAGATGGGGAACAAATTTTGGTTGATGGACCGCAACTTCTGAAATTGCTAGTGCCGAAAACGGTGATCCAGTACTTGTGTGCAAAATGAAAAATCACTAGAAATGGAAAAATGGAACACAGAGTTATCACCTATTGGGTCGTTGCGACATATAAGTTTAAATGTTGAGCCCGTCAGTCACTTTTTTTTTGGGGGGTGGGGGTAATTTGGAAAGTCGCCACAGCGCCACCAGGCTCTTCTAGTTTCCTTGTGTTGTGGCTGTCCTTTATTTAAAATCACTCAATGTTACACTATCGACTGCAAGAATATGATTTACAAGGTGCAAGGTATAGTTTCCTGTGAGAGACCGGGCATCAGTCAAATGGTTCAAATGGCTCTGAGCACTATGGGACTTAACATCTGTGGTCATCAGTCCCCTAGAACTTAGAACTACTTAAACCTAACTAACCTAAAGACATCACACACATCCATGCTCGAGGCAGGATTCGAACCTGCGACTGTAGCAGTCGCGCGGTTCCGGACTGAGCGCCTAGAACCGCTAGACCACCGCGGCCGGCGGGCATCAGTCCATGTTAATGTCTGTGCAGGGTTGGAATTCTAGTTAGTCAGAGGCCTATGGCAAGCCGAAGTACTAGAACTGTGCTTAATATTGACGAGTACAAGGTGAATTTTATACTATTGTATTAAACATATTTTTGGTCTTCTAATACGCGAGTCTGGAGCTCTCTGTAGAAAATGGAGCAGGCTCTGATCAGAAAGACTGACACGTTTCTGTCAACAGGAGAAGGCTCTGGAATTAGCTGAACTCTTCTGGGAGTGATGGGTCGACTGAGGGTGCTCTGACGTACAATGGTGACTTAGAAACCGTATAGGAGAATGAATTGTATCTGTATTAGAAGGACAAGGTGCACGTCGGAATATTGTTATCATTGGTCTGTGTTTAAGTATATAATATTAAATGCCCTATCCTCAGTGAGAGGGGTGTGTGTATGTCGGTAAAAGTATTTGCTTATTTGACTAAATGTATGCGTAATTTAGTACGTTTAATTGTTCACCGAATATGACTATCTGTGGAGAAAGTAATTATTAAGTTCTATTGAGCTGGGATGTATGTGGGGGCGTAAATGCTTGTACAGAATTATTATAGCTTATAAGTAGAAGTAGTTCTGTGAAAGCGTGGGTTGAAGGAATGAGCGAGTGGATGACATGGCTCATCTACGACTGTATCATTAGGACATGTAAATAAATGTCGGATAATGTAAATTGAGGTCACTTTTTTTTCTTTTTAATCATATGTATGACAATGATTCAGTGACAATGCTTGTTTGAGATGGGGAACAAACTTTGGTTGATGGACCGCAACTTCTGAAATTGCTAGTGCCGAAAACGGTGATCCAGTACTTGTGTGCAAAATGAAAAATCACTAGAAATGGAAAAATGGAACACAGAGTTATCACCTATTAGTTCTAAATGCATGCTCATCTATGCTTAGAAAGGGAGAAAGCTTTTTTATTGTTAAGTAGCTTGTGGCAGGAGTGAATAGGCTTTTATATGCGCGAGTCTAAGTTTTGTGAATGGAAATTGTCAGCACAGCGTGAATGACATCAGGTTTGCTGGCTGGGGGAGACATTGTTTACATGTCGAGTTGGAGATTTGGGGGGGGGAGGGGGGAGGGGAATCCATTTGTGCAGTGTATTTCGTTAGACAATAGCTGGAGAGCAGGTATAGAAAGAGCCCACTTTGGCATGCTGGTCCGGGGGCTGAGTGGACGGCTGTTTAGATGGACAGATATGTGGCTTTCACATGCCGCCGGTAGCGCTCGGACGCTCGTTTTTTAAGGTGGAATGGGATTAGTTTGAGCATTTAGTACTTGTCTTGGTGGTTATTGGATTAAGAACTGTAATATTGAAGTTCATGTCCTCAGCGGGAACGCTGTGTAATTGAGTAAGAGTGTCTACGTATTTGAAGATATGTTTGATGATTGGCGATGTTAAGTTGATGGCACAATTTAGCTAACACTGTAAAAGAAACAGCTGTCTCCTGCTGAAAGAAAGGGGTGACCTTGCCCCCAGGCCTGATGGATGAGTTATTAGGTAAGTGCAAGTGATATTTGTTGAATGATGATGTGTGTTCGGATATAGGAATCTCTAAACGGCGGCGCGAATGAATGTGTATGTTGAATGGATGAAGCGTAATGCATGACGGAAGGAGTGAGACGTTAGAACATCGACGACGAGCGAATTCGCGTCTTTCCTTGTTGTCCAATGAAATGTGGTGATGATTACAGTACACAAACCCGCGTCGGCGATGTCTTCACAGGCCTTACGCGTAATGGTCAGGTATTCATTAGCCGGGATTGCGAGTGAGGCGTGTCACTGATAAAAGTTGTATAATGACTAGAGAAGATGATTTTGTATGCTATAGTGAGAGGGTGCAGCTTGATGACAGATAATCTGATGGGATTTTTTTATGTGGAAGTTTATGCAATCTATTGATAGTGATATTGAACCGCTGGTGACAACAGTTAAGAGCGGAAAAATAGGTCCAAACCGAGCGCTGGCACAACGTTGGGGAAATGATAATATTTAATTCAAGTTGGAGGTGGTAAATATGGACCACGCTTTGAATATTGGTGAGAGTGTGGTATGTGCTTGATGGTCTGTATAAAAGTTTGACTCATTAACTTTACTCTTGAAAGTGCGAAAAAGATAAGTTGATTGGTGTTTAGATAGAGGTTACGTTTGTAATTCGAAAAAGGGGATGACAATGGTAAACTGAATGATGGACATGATTTGTGGGGTGATATATGAGTGTCAAGATAGGGTTGAGGACGTTTGCAAATGTTGAGATGGGTGTGAGTTTAGGTGCAGTGGGATGAGTAAATTAGACCTTATTTAAAAAAAAAAGGTGTAAAAGTTAAAGTAATTTTCAGATGGTTTTAGTTGCTTGGTCACGCGACGTGGTGAGAGCAGGGACGTGTAGTTATGTTTAGTTAAAGGGCTGTGTAATGTCGTGTCAAGAGCAACGCACAGTGTGTCATAGGAGTCAATGACATGTGCTGCTGCTATGTGTCTAGCGTATGGAGGCTGCGCTTTGGAATTATGCTACGCTGATATAAAGTTGACTTTCACTAAAGTTCGGTGGACGCGGCTCGGGGTTGAGATGGAATGCGGTCCTGGAGGACGTCTGTGTCTGCTGTGACAGTTGACCAGCGTATCGACCGCGCCAACTAACGCTAGCAGAAGCCGAATAAGACATGCCCACGGTCTGAAATCAAACGGAAGGGTGACTTCACGATCCTGTGTGTCGTGTGTGTGTGTGCGTGGCGCGCGCACTGCGGTATGGGGTACCTGTGCACTTCTGCTGAGTTATTTTGCGAGCGGATCAGCAGGCTCTGCTATCCATTATTTGTACAGTTTAGGAGTACTGAGCGTATCTACACATTAGCGTGAAGAATTATTTAGTAGCAGTTGGTTATTGTGTGTACTGAAATGATGATTTGGGTGCGTGTCAGTAGGCTGTGCAACATGTCCCAAGGCACATCTGGGTGGGTGTTTTCTGATGGTGTGATAGATATACTGTATGATTAAATAAGTTTGAAAAATTGTGCTGCCAATCATTACAAGCCCCTGCAGCGCGGATCAGAGTGATGGGTTTTCCGTCACCATCTCGGTTGCAGGCGAGTGGTAAGTGTTTTCGTGGCGTTGTTAATCGTGTGTGTCAACGAGCTATGGGCTATTCTGACAATAGACGTGAAGGCAGGTCCAGACCTGAGACGCCGGCGGCATACATGAGAAGAACAATGCAGCTTTCACATGTGTCAGAGGAGAGCGCCCTTTCTGATGCTGAACTTGACGGGAGACCTTGAACCCCCCCCCACCCCTCCGCCGACCGCACGCGTGCGTAGCCTGGAGTGTAACCTTGGAGTGTAATCTAAGGCACATAGGTGATATGAATTTCTCCGGTGTTAGGCGCGAATGCGACTGTGCGAAGGTCATGTTTGGGGGAGGCCGAGCAGAGACTTCTGGTCGGTTTGGCTGCTGGGGGCGGGGTACTGGGTGAGGGTGTTTGGGCGCATCTGTTGCACTATTTTGCGATCATGTCTGTGCACTGTGCTGTGCGTTGTTTGGAGAGTTAAAGTACAGAGCTAGTCTGTGGATATTGTGTACTGCATTATTTAAGAGCAGTTTGCTACTGTGTGGTGAAATTTTGAGTGGTTTACGTGTTTGTGGGTTGTGACAAGACCACAGCCAGATCAGTGCGGGTGTTTAGTGACAAATATATTCCAGGCCTAATGAAATAAATAGAGTGCAGTCCTCCTTTAGTTCCCCTAGCAGCACAGCACAGTCTGAGTGGTTTTTGCGCAAAAACACCAATCTGGTCATGCTGTGAGTGAGTAAAAAATAACTGGACAAATTTATCTGTAGAGGAAATACAGGCCTACATTGGAATCAATATCTTGATGGGTGTGGTTGTGTTGCCAAGTGTAGTGCACTATTGGAGTTCAGAACCTGCGTTAAGTCAGCCTTACATATCGAACCTTTGAAATGCAAA